>NW_027077457.1:0-271000 GCF_963924675.1 Phocoena phocoena
TGATGCACTCGGCCAAAAAGTGCGTATGCGTTTTTTCCTGAATATATTCAGGAAAAAACGTATACGCACTTTTTGGCCAACCAAGCAAGCCTATGAAGGAAATCTGCACTACAATGAAGTCTCACTGCCCCCCGGTCAAAAGGGCCATCTGAAAAAAGTGTAAAATCCAGAAAGGCAGGACAGGCCATGGAGAACAGGGAGCCTTGTTATGCTGATGGACGGGATGTAAATTGCCAACAGCTGCTCTGGAGACGTGTATGGTGTTTCCTGAAACACGTAAGAAACGAAGCAACACAGCCTATGGCAGTTACACTTATGGTCCTATAGCTTAGGGAAATTAAAATCAAAAACACACAGCCACCCCAAGGTTTGCAACGGCTCTGTTTACAAGAACCTCGTCTACGGTACAAGTTAAATATCCCAGAAAGCGAAAAATGGATAAAGAAGTTGTGGTATGTACGTAAAATGGAATATCACTGAGCAATGAAATCTATGTCATCAGGCCCGTAGCGGCATAGTGGCTGGATTCGGGTACGATGATTCTACGTGAACTACGTCACACAGAAAGAGAAACATCATTAGGTATGACTAATACACGGGATGTAAACTTGACTACACATGAACTGAATTACAATAGAGAACAGGGTCTCAAATTTAGAAATACAACTTGCGCTTGCTTATGGGGAAAGGTGAGTTGGGGTGCCGGATGAAACCAGAGATTTAAATTAGCACAGATAACGTTCCATAAGCCAAATTTCTAATACACAAGACCTACCCCTTGCTTAAAGAAATGAACTCAACACCACATATTCAACGCCTAGGAATATATCTGAATAGGAAGAAACTTAAAACCCATGGATTTATATGTCTCAGTAAGTGAATCAAATGTGTGTACAGACAGATAAACACAGCAGTGAAAATCCGATAAATCCCAGTATCAAAATAAATTTCGAAAACAAAACACAATGACAGTGAAATAGAGAGCAATTCTTAAATAATTCAATCAGGGCTTGTGATGCAACCTGGATTTACCACATCTACACACAGAGCTGGGTGAAACATAAAGATGGATACTTCGGGATGATAGAATTGATGAGGTACAGTGAGCAAATGCAGACCTTTTGGTCATACTGCATGGTACCCATTCCATGGGTCCCAACTCTCCAGGTACAAGGGATTCTTCCTTCAGCTAAAACATGCATGGGAAACCCAGAGCATGGTCCACCGTGTGATTCAGAAACGTTTCTAAATGCATCTCAGTTTTCGTCCCCTGGTATTCGGGTTCACCATTCCAGACGCTTTACTAACTCTCTCCCCACTTGGAGAGTCAGTGCCTTTAACCTCCTGTTTGGCACAGCTTGCAATTTCTGCGCAAGATGAACAGGAATAGGGAGAACCAATAAGAGACTAGCTGTAGGTGTCTGCACTGGTAAATGTAACGCTCATTTCCCACCAGGAAGAGGAATTAACCAAAGGCTCAGCGTGCCCTGCCATAAACACATTAGGCCTTGAAACAATAATGGGATTTGTTGCCCAGCTCACAAGAAAGCGAGTTGAAGAAAGAGCTCAGGGGCACTGTAATTCACAAACCTGCAGAGTTATAAGTGACAGCTAACGTCCAAAAATATATTGAAGTAAGCCTGCGAAGAGGACTTGAAAGCGGGGCAGAATTTCAGGGAAACGATTTCAGGGGGTAGACTGGAATTGCACTTAAAGCATAGGAAAAGAGGCAGAACGTCGACAATGATGCACTTGGCCAAAAAGGGCGTATGCGTTTTTTCCTGAATATATTCAGGAAAAAACGCATACGCCCTTTTTGGCCAACCAAGCAAGCCTGTAAAGGAAATCTGCACTACATTGAACTCTCACTACCCCCCGGTCAAAACGGCCATCTGAAAAAAGTGTAAAATCTAGAAAGGCAGGACAGGCCATGGAGAAGAGGGAGCATTGTTTTGCTGATGGGCGGGATGTAAATTTCCAACAGCCACTCTGGAGAAGTGTATGGTGTTTCCTGAAACACGTAAGAAACGAAGAAACACAGCCTATGGCACTTACACTTATGGTCCTATAGCTTAGGGAAATTAAAATCAAAAACACACAGCCGCCCCAAAGTTTAGGACGGCTCTGTTTACAAGAACCTCGTCTACGGTACAAGTTCAATATCCCAGAAAGCGAAAAATGGATAAAGAACTTGTGGTACGTACGTACAATGGAATATCACTCAGCAATGAAATCTCTGACATCAGGCCCGAAGCGGCATACTGAGTGGCTTCAGGTACGGTGATACTACGTGAAATACGTCACAGAGAAAAAGAAACATCATAAGATATGACTAATACACGAGATGTAAACTTGATTACACATGAACTGAATTACAATAGAGAACAGGGTTTCAAATTTAGAAAAACAACTTTCGCTTGCTTATGGGGAAAGGTGAGTTAGGGTGCCGCATAAAACCAGAGATTGAAATTAGCACAGACTCCGGCCCATAAGCCAAATATATAATAGAAAAGACATACACTAACCTTTACCCGAAGCCTTAACCTAACCCGTTCCCTAATCCTAACCCATACGCTAACACTAACCCGTACCCTAACACGTACGCTCACACTAAACCGTTGTCGTACGGTAACCTGTCCCCTAAATCGTCCTCATCCCCTAACTCTAACCCTAACCATAACCCGTACCATAAAACCTACACTCACCCTAAACCGTTGCTGTACCCTAAACTGTCACCTAAATCGTCCTCGTCCCCTAACCCTAACCCTAAACATAACCCTAAACCTAACCCTTACCCGAAGTCTTATGCTAAACCGTCACCTAATCCTAAACCGTACGCTAACACTAACCCGTACCCTAACACGTACGCTCAATCTACACTGTTGTCGTATCCTAATCTGTATCCTAAACCGTCCCCGTCCCCTAAACCTAACCCTAACCCTAACCCTTACTCGAAGCCTTCCACTAACACGTCCCCAATCCTAACACGTATGCTAACATTATCCCGTACCCTAACATGTACGCTCAAGCTAAACCGTTCTCCTAAACTAACCTGTCCGCTAAACCGTCCCCGTCCCCTAACACTAACCCTAACCCTAACCCTAACACTAACCCCTACCCAAAGCCTTACACTTACCCGTCATTTTATCCTAACCCGTAGGCTATCACTAACCCGTACACTAACATGTACGCTCACACTAAACCGTTGTCGTACCCTAACCTGTCCGCTAAACCGTCCCGTCCCCTAAACCTAACCTTAACCATAACCCTAACACTTACCCGAAGCCTTAAACTAACCCGTCCCCTAATCCTAACCCGTACGCTAACACTAACATGTACCCAAACACGTACGCTCACCCTAAACCGTTGTCGTACCCTAAACTGTCCCCTAAACGGTCCCCGTCCCATAACCCTACCCTAGCCCTAACCCTAACACTAACCCTAACCCAAACACTTACCTGAAGCCTTAACCTAACCCATCCCATAATCCTAACCCGTACGCTAACACTAACCCATATCCTAACACGTACGCTCACCCTAAACCGTTGTCGTACACTAACCTGTCCCCTAAACCGTTGCCATCACCTAAACCTAACCCTTATCCTAACCCTTACCCGAAGGCTTAACCTAACCCGTCCCCAAATCCTAACCCGTACGCTAACAGTAACCCGTACCCAAACATGTACGCTCACCCTAAACCGTTGTCGTACACTAACATGTCCCCTAAACCGTCCCCGTTCCCTAACCCTAACCCTAAATCTTACCCGAAGCCTTTCCCTAACCCGTCCCCTAAACCTATCACGTACGCTAGCACTAACACATACCCTAACACGTACGCTCACCCTAAACCGTGGTCGTACCCTAACCTGTCCCCTAAACCGTCCCCGTCCACTAACCCTAACCCTAACCCTATCCCTACCCCTTACCTGAAGCCTTACCCTAACCCGTCCCCTAATACTAAACCGTACGCTAACACTAATCCATACCCTAACTTGTACGCTCACACTAAACTGTTGTCATACGCTAACCTGTACCCTAAACCGTCCCCGTCCCCTAACCCTAAACGTAACCCTAACCCTAACCCTTACCCGAAGCCTTACCCTAAGCCGTCCCCTAATCCTAACCCGTACGCTAACACTAACCCGTACCCTAACACGTATGCTCACCATAAACCGTTTTCGTACCCTAACCTGTCACCTAAACCGTCCCCGTCCCCGTCCCCTAACCTTAACCCTAACCCTAACCCTAACCCTTACCCGAAGCCTTACACTAACCCGTCCCCTAAACCTAACCCGTACGCTAACACTAACCCGTACCCTAACATGTACGCTCACCCTAAAACGTTGTTGTACCCTAACCTGTCCCCTAAACCGTCCCCGTCCCCTAACCCTAACCCTAACCCTAACCCTAACCCTTACCCGAAGCCTTACCCTAACCCATCCCCTAATCCTAACCCGTACGCTAACACTAACCCATACCCTAACACGTACGCTCAGCCTAAATCGTTGTCGTAACCTAACCTGTCCCCTAAACCGTCCCCGTCCCCTAACACTAACCCTAACCCTAACCCTAACCCTAACACTTATCCGAAGCCTTACCCTAACCCGTTCCCTAATCCTAAACCGTACGCTAACACTAACCCATACCCTAACACGTACGCTCACCCTAAACCATTGTCGTACACTAACCTGTCCCCTAAACCGTCCCCGTACCCTAACACTAACCCTAACCCTAACCCTACCCCTAAACCTTACCCGAAGCCTTACCCTAAACCATCCCCTAATCCTAACCTGTACGCTAACACTAACCCATACCCTAACACGTACGCTCACCCTAAACCGTTGTCGTACCCTAACCTGTCCCCTAAACCGTCCCCGTCCCCTAACGTTAACCCTAAACCTAACCCTAACACTCACCCTTACCCGAAGCCTTATGCTAAACCGTCCCCTAATCCTAACCAGGACGCTAACACTAACCCGTACCCTAACACGTACGCTCACCCTAAACCGTTGTCGTACCCTGAGCTGTCCCTTAAATCATCCCTGTCCCCTAACCCTAACCCTAACCCTAATACTTACCCGAAGTCTTACACTCACCCGACACCTAATCCTAACACGTACGCTAACACTAACCTGTACCCTAACACGTACGCTCACCCTAAACCGTTGTCGTACCCTAACCTGTCCCATAAACCTTCCCCGTCCCCTAACCATAACCGTAACCCTAAACCTTACCCGAAGCCTTAGACTAACCCGTAGCCTAATCCTAACCCGTACGCTAACCCTAACCCATACCCTAACAGGTACGCTCACCCTAAATTGTTGTCGTACCCTAACCTATACCCTAAACTGTACTCGCCCCTTAACCCTAACCCTAAATCTTACCCGTAGCCTTACCCTAACCCGTCCCTTAATCTTAACCCGTACGCTAACACTAACCCATACCCTTACACGTACGCGCAACCTAAACCATTGTCGTACCTTAACCTGTCCCCTAAACCGTTCCCGTCCCATAACCCTAACCCTAAACCTAACCCAAACCCTCACCCGAAGCCTTACCCTAACCCGTCCCCTAATCCTAACTCGTACGCTAACACTAAACTGTACCCTAACACCTACGCTCACCCTAAACTGTTGTTGTACACTAACCTCTCCCCTAAACCGTCACGGTCCCCTAACCCTAACCCTAACCCTAACCCTAACCCTAACCTAACCCTTACCCGAAGCCTTGCCCTAACCCCTCGCCTAATCCTAACACGTACGCTAACACTAACCCGTACCCTAACACGTACAGTCACCCTAAAACATTGTCGTACCCTAAACTGTCCCCTAAACCGTCCCCAACACCTAACCCTAACACTAACCCTAACCCTAACCCTAACCCTAACCCTTACCCGAATCCTTACCCTAACCCGTCACATAATCCTAACCCGTACGCTAACACTAAGCCGTACCCTAACACGTACCCAACCTAAACCGTTGTCGTACCCTAAACTGTCCCCTAAACCGTCCCCGTCCCTTAACCCTAACCCTAACCCTAACCCTAACCCTAAACCTTACCTGAAGCCTTACCCTAACCCGTTCCCTAATCCTAACCCGTACGCTAACACTAAGACATACCCTAACACGTTTGCTCACCCTAAACCGTTGTCGTACCCTAACCTGTCCTGTAAACCGTCCCCGTCCCCTAACCCTAACACTAACACTTACCCGAAGTCTTACCCTAACCCGTCCCCTAAACCTAACCCGTACGCTAACACTAACCAGTACCCTAACACGTACGCTCACCCTAAACAGTTGACGTACCCTAACCTGTCCCCTAAACCGTCCCCATCCCCTAACTCTAACCCTAACCCTAACCCTTACCCGTAGTCTTACCCTAACCCATCCCCTAATCCTAACCCGTATGCTAACACTAATCTGTACCCTAACACATACGTCCAACCTAAACCATTGTCGTACCCTAACCTGTCCCCAAAACCGTCCCCGTCCCCTAACGCTAACCCTAACCCTAACCCTATCCCTTACCCGAAGCCGTACCCTAAGCCGTCCCCTAATCCTAACCCGTACGCTAACACTAAATCATACCCTAGCATGTACGCTCATCCTAAACCGCTGTTGCACCCTAAAGTGTCCTCTAAACCGACCCTGTCCCCTAACACTAACCCTAACCAAACTCTAACCCTAAACCTAACCCTTACCCGAAGCCTTACCCTAACCCGTCCCCTAATCCTAACCCGTACGCTAACACTAATCCTTACCCTAAGACGTACGCTAACCCTAAAGCGTTGTCGTACCCTAACCTGTCCCCTAAACCGTCCCCATCCCCTAACCGTAACGCTAACTTGAAACCTAACCATAAACCTTACCCGAAGCCTTACACTAACTCATCCCCTAATCCTAACCCGTACGCTAACACTAACCCATAGCCTAACACGTACGCTCACCCTAAACCGTTGTCGTACCCGAACCTGTCCCCTAATCAGTCCCCGTCCCCTAACCCTAACCCTAAACCTAACCCTAACCCTAACCCTTAGCCGAAGCCTTACACTAACCCGTCCCCTAATCCTAAACCGTACGTGAACACTAACCCGTACCCTAACACGTACGCTCACCCTAAACCGTTGTCGTACACTAACCTGTCCCCTAAACCGTCACCGTCCCCGAACCCTAACCCTAACCCTAACCCTAAACCTAACCCTAACCCTTACACAAAGGCTTACCCTAACCCCTCCCCTAATCCTAAACCGTACGCTAACACTAACCCGTACCCTAACACGTACAATCACCCTAAAACATTGTCGTACCCTAAACTGTCCCCTAAACCGTCCCCAACCTCTAACCCTAAACCTAACCCTAACCCTATCCCTAACCCTTACCCGAAGCCTAACCCTAACCAGTCCCCTAATCCTAACCCGTACGCTAACACTAACCAGTACCCTAACACGTACCCTCACCCTAAACCGTTGTCGTACCCTAAACTGTCCCCAAAACCGTCCCCGTCCCTTAACCCTAACCCTAACCCTAACACTAACCCTAACCCTTACACGACGCCTTACCCTAACCCGTTCCCTAATCCTAACACGTATGCTAACACTAACCCGTACCCTAACACGTACGCTCACCCTAAACCATAGTCGTACCCTAATCTGTCCCCTAAACCGTCCCTGAACCCTAAAGCTAACACTAAAATTAACCCTAACCCTAACCCTCACCCGATGCCTTAAACTAACCCGTCCCCTAATCCTAACCCGTACGCTAACACTGACCCGTACCCTAACATGTACGCTCACCCTAAACCGTTTTCGTACCCTAACCTGTCCCTTAAACTGTCCCCGTTCCCTAACCCTAACACTAACCCTAAACCTAACCCTTACCCGAAGCCTTACACTAACCCGTCCCCTAATCCTAACCCGTACGCTAACACTAATCCATACCCTAACACGTTTGCTCAACCTAAACCTTTGTCTTACCCTAACCTGTCCCCTAAACCGTCCCCTTCCCCTAACCCTAACACTAACCCTTACCCGAAGTTTTACCCTAACCCGTCCCCTAAACCTAACCCGTACGCTAACACTAACCAGTACCCTAACACGTACGCTCACACTAAACAGTTGTCGTACCCTAACCTGTACCCTAAACCGTCCCCATCCCCTAACCTTAATCCTAACCCTAACCCTTACCCGTAGTCTTACACTAACCCGTCCCCTAATCCTAACCCGTATGCTAACACTAATCCGTACCCTAACACGTACGCCCAACCTAAACCATTGTCGTACCCTAACATGTCCCCAAAACCGTCCCCGTCCCATAACCCTAACCCTAACCCTAACCCTAACCCTTACCCAAAGCCTTACCTTAAGCCATCCCCTAATCCTAACCCATACACTAACACTAAATCGTACCCTAGCATGTACGCTCACCCTAAACCGCTATTGCACCCTAACCTGTCCTCTAAACTGTCCCTGTCCCCTAACACTAACCCTAACCCAACCCTAACCCTAAACCTAACCCTTACCCGAAGCCTTACCCCAACCCATCCCCTAATACTAATCCGTACGCCAACACAAACCCGTACCCTAAGACGTACGCTCACCCTAAAGCGTTGTCATACCCTAACCTGTCCGCTAAACCGCCCCCGTCCCCTAACCCTAACGCTAACCTTAAAACTAACCATAAACCTTACCCGAAGCCTTACACTAACCCGTCCCGTAATCCTAACCCGTACGCTAACACTAACCCATACCCTAACACGTACGCTCAGCCTAAACCGTTGTCGTACATGAAACTGTCCCCTAATCCGTCCCCCTCCCCTAACCCTAACCCTAAACCTAACCCTAAACCTAACCCTTACCCGAAGCCTTACCCTAACCCGTCCCCTAATCCTAAACCGTACGCGAACACTAACCCATACCCTAACACGTACACTCACCCTAAACAATTGTCGTACACTAACCTGTCCCCTAAACCGTCCCCATCCCCTAACACTAACCCTAACACTAACTCTAATCCTAACCCTTACCTGAAGCCTTACCCTAAGCCGTACCCTAATCCTAACACGTACGCTAACACTAACCCGTACCCTACCACGTACGCTCACCCTAAACCTTTGTCGTACCCTAGCCTGTCCCCTAAACCGCCCCCGTCCCCTAACCCTAACCCTAAACCTAAACCTAACCCTATGCCTAACCATTAGCCTTACCCGAAGCCTTACCCTAACCCGTCCAATAATCCTAACCCGTACGCTAACACTAACCCGTACCATAACACGTACGCTAACCCTAAACCGTTCTCGTAACCTAACCTGTCCCCTAAAATGTCCCCGTCCCCTAACACTAACCCTAAACCTAACCCTAACCCTAAACATTACCCGAATCCTTACCCTAACCCGTTCCCTAATCCTAACCCGTACGTTTACACTAACCCGTACCCTAACACGTTCGCTCATCCTATACCGTTGTCGTAACCTAACATGACCCCTAAACCGTCCCCATAACCTAACCCTAACCCTAACCCTAACCCTAACCCTAGCCCTTACCCGAAGCCTTACCCTAACCCGTCCCCTAATCTTAACCTGTACGCTAAAAGTAACCCATACCCTAACACGTACGCTCACCCAAAACCGTTGTCATACCCTAACCTGTTCCCTAAACCGTCCCCGTCCCTTAACCCTAACCCTAACCCTAACCCTAACCCTTACCCGAAGCATTACCCTAACCCGTCCACTAATCTTAACCGTATGCTAACTCTAACCCGTACCCTAACACGTACGCTCAACCTAAACAGTTGTCGTACCCTAACCTGTACCCTAAACCGTCCCCGTTCCCTAACCCTAACCCTAACCCTAACCCTAACCCTTACCCGAAGCCTTACCCTAACCCGTCCCCTAATCCTAACCCGTAGTCTAACACTAACCCGTACCCTAACACGTATGCTCACCCTAAACCGTTGTCGTACCGTAACCTGTCCCCTAAACCGTCCCCGTCCCCGTCCCCTAACCCTAACCCTAACCCTAAACCTAACCCTTACCCGAAGCCTTACCCTAACCCGTCCTCTAATCCTAACCCGTACGCTAACACTAACCCGTACCCTAACACGTACGCTCACCCTAAAACGTTGTCGTACTATAACCTGTCCCCTAAACCGTCCACGTCCCCTAACCCTAACCCTAACCCTAACACTAACGCTAACCCTTACCCGAAGCCTTACCCTAACCCGTCCCATAAGCCTAACCCGTACGCTAACACTAACCCATGCCCTAACACGTACGCTCACCTTAAACCGTTGTCGTACACTAACCTGTCCCCAAAACCGTCCCCGTCACCTAACCCTAACCCTAACCCTAACCCTAACCCTAACCCTAACCCTTACCCGAAACCTTACTCTAACCCGTCCCCAAATCCTAAACCATACGATAACACTAACACGTACCCTAACACGTACGCTCACCCTAAACAGTTGTCGTACCCTAACCTGTCCCCTAAACCGTCCCCATCCCCTAACCCTAACCCTAACCCTAACCCTAACCCTAACCCTTACCCGAAGCCTTACCCTAACCCGTCCCCTAATCCTAACCCGTACGCTAACACTAAACCGTACCCAAACACGTACGCTCACCCTAAACCGTTGTCGTACACTAACCGGTTCCCTAAACTGTCCCCGTCCCCGTCCCCTTACCCTAACCCTAACCCTAACCCATACCCGAAGCCTTACCCTAAACCGTCCCCTAATCCTAACCCGTACGCTAACACTAACCCGTACCCTAACACGTACGCTCACCCTAAATGGTTGTTGTACCCTAAACTGTCCCCTAAACCGTCCCCGTCCCCTAAACCTAACCCTAACCCTAACCCTTACCCGAAGCCTTACCCTAAACCGTCCCCTAATCCTAAACCGTACGCTAACACTAACCCGTAGCCTAACACGTACGCTCACCATAAACCGTTGTCGTACCCTAACCTGTCCCCTAAACCGTCCCTGTCCCCTAACCCTAACCCTAACCCTAACCCTTACCCGAAGCCTTACCCTAACCTGTCCCCGATTCCTAACCCGTACGCTAACACTAAACCGTACCCTAACACATACACACACCCTAAACCGTTGTTGTACACTAACCTGTCCCCTAAACCGACCCCGTCTCCTAACCCTAACCCTAACCCTAACCCTAACCCTTACCCGAAGCCTTACCCTAACACGTCCTCTAATACTAACCTGTACGCTAACACTAACCCGTACCCTAACACGTACACTCACCCTAAACCGTTGTCGTACCCTAACCTGTCCCCTAAACCGTCCCCGTTCCCTAACCCTAACCCTACCCCTAACCATAACCCTGACCCGAAGCCTTACCCTAACCCGTCCCCTAATCCTAACCCGTACGCTAACACTAACCCGTACCCTAACACGTACGCTCACCCTAAACCGTGGTCGTACCCTAACCTGTCCCCTAAACCGTCACCATCCCCTCACCCTAACCCTAACCCTAACCCTAACCCGAACCCTTACCCGAAGCCTTACCCTAAACCGTCCCCTAATCCTAACCTGTATGCTAACACTAACCCGTACCCTAACACGTACGCTCACCCTAAACCTTTGTCGTACCCTAACCTGTCCCCTAAACCGTCCCCGTCCCCTAAACCTAACACTAACCCTAACCCTAAACCTTACCCGAAACCTTACCCTAACCCGTCCCCTAATCCTAACCCGTACGCTAACACTAACCTGTACCCTAACACGTACGCTCACCCTAAACTGTTGTCGTATCCTAACCTGTCCCTTAAACCGTCCCCGTCGCCTAACCCTAACCCTAACCCTAATCCTAACACTTACCCGAAGCCTTACCCTAACCCGTCCCCTAATCCTAACCCGTATGCTAACTCTAACCCATACCCTAACACGTACGCTAACCCTAAACCGTTGTCGTACACAAACCTGTCCCCTAAACTGTCCCCGTTCCCTAACCCTAACCCTAACCCTAACCTTAACCCTAACCCTCATCCGAAGCCTTACCCTAACCCGTCCCCTAATCCTAACTCGTACGCTAACACTAAACCGTACACTAACACGTACGCTCACCCTAAACCGTTGTCGTACTCTAACCTGTCACCTTAACCGTCCCCGTCCCCTAACCCTAACCATAACCCTAACCCTTACCCGAAGCCTTACCCTAACCCGTCCCCTAATCCTAAACCTTACCATAACACTAACCCGTACCCTAAGACGTACGCTCAACCTAAACCGTTGTCGTAACCTAACCTGTCCCCTAAACCGTCCCCGTCCCCTAACCCTAACCCTAACCCTAACCCTAACCCTTACCCGAAGCCTTACCCTAACCCGTCACTTAATCCTAAACCGTACGCTAACACTAACCCGTACCCTAACACGTACGCTCACTCTAAATTTTTGTCATACACTGACCTGTCCCCTAAACCGACCCCGTCCCCGTCCCCTAACCCTAACCCTAACCATAACCCTAACTCTTACCCGAAGCCTTACCCTAACCCGTCCCCTAATCCTAACCCGTACGCTAACACTAACTCTACCCTAACACGTACGCTCACCCTAAACCATTGTCGTACGCTAACCTGTCCCCTAAACCGTCCCCGTCCACTAACCCTAACCCTAACCCTAACCCTAACACTAAACCTTACCCGAAGCCTTACACTAACCCGTCCCCTAATCCTAACCTGTACGCTAACACTAACCCGTACCCTAACACGTACGCTCACCCTAAACCGTTGTCGTACACTAACTTGTCCCCTAAACCGTCCCCGTCCCCTAACCCTAAACCAAAACCTAACCCTAACCCTAACCCTTACCCGAAGCCTTACCGTAATCCGTCCCCTAATCCTAACCCATATGATAACACTAACCCGTACCCTAACACGTACGATCACCCTAAAACGTTGTCGTACGCTAACCTGTCCCCTAAACCGTCCCCATCCCCTAACCCTAACCCTAACTCTAACCCTAACCCTTACCCGAAGCCTTGCCCTAACCCGTCCCCTAATCCTAAACCGTACGCTAACTCTAACCCGTACCCTAACACATACGCTCACCCTAAACCGATGTCGTAACCTAAACTGTCGCCTAAACCATCCCCGTCCCCTAATCCTAACCCTAACCCTTACCCTAAACCTTACCCGAAGCCTTACCCTAACCCATCCCCTAATCCTAACCCGTACGCTAACACTAACCCATAGCCTAACACGTACGCTCACCATGAACCGTTGTCGTACCATAACCTGTCCCCTAAACCGTCCCCGTCCCCTAACCCTAACCCTAACCCTAACCCTAACACTAACCCTTACCCGAAGCCTTACCCTAACCCGTTCCCTAATCCTAACCCGTACGCTAACACTAAACCGTACCCTAACACATACGCACACCCTAAACCGTTGTCATACAATAACCTGTCCCCTAAACCGTCCCCGTCTCCTAACCCTAACCCTAACCCTAACCCTAACCCTAAACCTTACCCGAAGCCTTACCCTAACCCGTCCCCTAATCCTAACCCGTACGATAACACTAACCCGTACCCTAACACGTACGCTCACCCTAAACCGTTGTCGTACCCTAACCTGTCCCCTAAACCGTCAACATCCCCTAAACCTAACCCTAACCCTAACCCGAACACTTACCCGAAGCCTTAACCTAAACCGTCCCATAATCCTAACCCGTTTGCTAACTCTAACCCGTACCCTAACACGTACGCTCACCCTAAACCGTTGTCGTACCCTAACATGTTCCCTAAACCGTCCCCGTTCCCTAACCCTAACCCTAACCCTAACCCTAACCCTAACCCTTACCCGAAGCCTTACCCTAACCCGTCCCCTAATCCTAACCCGTACGCTAAAACTAACCCATACCCTAACACGTACGCTCACCCTAAACCGTTGTCGTACCCTAACCTGTCCCCTAAACCGTCACCGTCCCCTAAACCTAACCCTAACCCTAACCCTAACCCGAACCCTTACCCGAAGCCTTACCCTAAACCGTCCCCTAATCCTAACCCGTATGCTAACTCTAACCTGTACCCTAACATGTACGCTCACCCTACACCGTTGTCGTACCCTAACCTGTCCCCTAAACCGTCCCCGTTCCCTAACCCTAACCCTAACCCTAACCCTTACCCGAAGCCTTACACTAACCCGTCCCCTAATCCTAACCCGTACGCTAACACTTACCCGTACCTAACACGTGCGCTCACCCTAAACCGTTGTCGTACCCTAACCTGTCCCTTAAACCGTCCCCATCCCCTAACCCTAACCCTAACCCTAACCCTAACCCTTACCCGAAGCCTTACCCTAACCCGTCCCCTAATCCTAACCCGTACGCTAACGCTAAACCGTACCCTAACACATACGCACACCCTAAACCGTTGTCATACACTAACCTGTCCCCTAAACCGTCCCCGTCTCCTAACCCTAACCCTAACCCTAACCCTAACCCTAACCCTTACCCGAAGCCTTACCCTAACCCGTCCCCTAATCCTAACCCGTACGATAACACTAACCCGTACCCTAACACGTACGCTCACCCTAAACCGTTGTCGTACCCTAACCTGTCCCCTAAATCGTCACCATCCCCTAAACCTAACACTAACCCTAACCCTATCCCTAACCCGAACACTTACCCGAAGCCTTAACCTAAACCGTCCCCTAATCCTAACCCGTTTGCTAACTCTAACCCGTACCCTAACATGTACGCTCACCCTACACCGTTGTCGTACCCTAACCTGTCCCCTAAACCGTCCCCGTTCCCTAACCCTAACCCTAACCCTAACCCTAACCCTAACCCTAACCCTTACCCGAAGCCTTACCCTAACCCGTCCCCTAATCCTAACCCGTACGATAACACTAACCCGTACCCTAACACGTACGCTCACCCTAAACCGTTGTCGTACCCTAACCTGTCCCCTAAATCGTCACCATCCCCTAAACCTAACCCTAACCCTAACCCTAACCCTTACCCG
This sequence comes from Phocoena phocoena, assembly GCF_963924675.1. NCBI lineage: Eukaryota > Metazoa > Chordata > Mammalia > Artiodactyla > Phocoenidae > Phocoena > Phocoena phocoena. The sequence continues at coordinate 14,974 of NW_027077457.1, forward strand.
AAGCCTTACACTAACCCGTCCCCTAATCCTAACCCGTACGCTAACACTAACCCGTACCCTAACAAGTACGCTCACCCTAAACATTTGTCGTACCCTAACCTGTCCCCTAAACCGTCCCCGTCCCCTCACCCTAAACCTAACAGTAACCCTTACCCAAAGCCTTACCCTAACCCGTCCCATAATCCTAAACCGTACGCTAACACTAACACATAGCCTAACACGTACGCTCACCATAAACCGTTGTCGTACCCCAAGCTGTCCCCTAAACCGTCCCCATCCCCTAACCCTAACCGTAACCCTAACCCTAGCCCTTACCTGAAGCCTTACCCTAACCCGTCGCCTAATCCTAACCCGTACGCTAACACTAAACCGTATCCTAACACATACACACATCCTAAAACGTTGTTGTACACTAACCTGTCCCCTAAACCGTTCCCGTCTCCTAAACCTAACCCTAACCCTAACCCTAACCCTAACCCTTACCCGAAGCCTTACCCTAACACGTCCTCTAATCCTAACCCGTACGCTAACACTGACCCGTACCCTAACACGTATGCTCAACGTAAACCATTGTCGTACCCTAACCTGTCCCCTAAACCGTCCCCGTCCCCTAACCCTATCCCTAACCCTAACCCTAACCCTGACCCGAAGCCTTACCCTAACCCGTCCCCTAATCCTAAACCGTACGCTAACACTAACCCGTACCCTAACACGTACGCTCACTCTAAACCGTTGTCGTACCCTAACCTGTCCCCTAAACCGTCACCGTCCCCTCACCCTATCCCTAACCCTAACCCTAACCCTAACCCGAACCCTTACCCGAAGCCTTACCCTAAACGGTCCCCTAATCCTAACCCGTACGCTAACAGTAACCCGTACCCTAACACGTACGCTCACCCTAAACCTTTGTCGTACCCTAATCTGTCGCCTAAACCGTCCCCGTCCCCTAACCCTAACACTAACCCTAACCCTAACACTTACCCGAAGCCTTACCCTAACCCGTCCCCTAATCCCAACCCGTACGCTAACACTAACCCATGCCCTAACACGTACGCTCACCCTAAACCATTGTCGTACCCTAACCTGTCCCTTAAACCGTCCCCGTCCCCTAACCCTAAACTTAACCCTAACCCTAACCCTTACCCGAAGCCTTACACTAACCCGTCCCCTAATCCTAACCCGTATGCTAACTCTAACCCGTACCGTAACACGTACGCTCACCCTAAACCGTTCTCGTACCCTAACCTGTCCCCTAAACCGTCCCCGTCCCCTAAACCTAACCCTAACCCTAACCCTAACCCTTACCCGAAGCCTTACCCTAACCCATCCCCTAATCCTAACCCGTACGCTAACACTAACCTGTAGCCTAACATGTACGCTCACCATAAACCGTTGTCGTACCCTAACCTGTCCCCTAAACCGTCCCCGTCCCCTAACCCTAACCCTAACCCTAACCCTAACCCTAACCCTTACCCGAAGCCTTACCCTAACCCGTCCCCTATTCCTAAACCGTACGCTAACACTAAACCGTACCCTAACATGTAGGCTCACCCTAAACTGTTGTCGTACCCTAAACTGTCCCCTAAACCGTCACCGTCCCCTAAACCTAACCCTAACCCTAACCCTAACCCTAACCCGAACCCTTACCCGAAGCCTTACCCTAAACCGTCCCCTAATCCTAACGCGTATGCTAACACTAAACTGTACCCTAACACGTACGCTCACCCTAAACCGTTGTCGTACAATAACCTGTCCCCTAAACTGTCCCCGTCCCCGTCCCCGTCCCCGTCCCCTAACCCTAACCCTAACCCTTACCCGAAGCCTTAACCTAACCCGTCCCCTAATCCTAACCCGTACGCTAACACTAACCCATACCCTAACACGTACGCTCACGCTAAACCTTTGTCGTACCCTAACCTGTCCCCTAAACCGACCCCGTCCCCTAACCCTAACACTAACTCTAACCCTAACCCTTACCCGAAGCCTTACCCTAACCCGTCCCCTAATCCTAAACCGTACGCTAACACTAACCCGTACCCTAACACGTACGCTCACCCTAAACCGTAGTCGTACCCTAACCTGTCCCTTAAACCGTCACCGTCCCCTAACCCTAACCCTAACCCTAACCCTAACACTTACCCGAAGCCTTACCCTAACCCGACCCCTAATCCTAACCCGTATGCTAACTCTAACCCATACCCTAACACGTACGCTCACCCTAAACCGTTGTCGTACACTAACCTGTCCCCTAAACCGTCCCCGTTCCCTAACCCTAACCATAACCCTAACCTTAACCCTAACCCTTATCCGAAGCCTTACCCTAACTCGTCCCCTAATCCTAACTCGTACGCTAACACTAACCCGTACCATAACACGTACGCTCACCCTAAATCGTTGGCGTACTCTAACCTGTCCCCTAAACCGTCCCCGTCCCCTTACCCTAACCCTAACCCTAACCCTAACCCTAAACCTTACCCGAAGCCTTACCCTAACCCGTCCCCTAATCCTAAACCTTACGATAACACTAAACCGTACCCTAACACGTACGCTCACCCTCAACCGTTGTCATACACTGACCTGTCCCCTAAACCGTCCCCGTCCCCGTCCCCTAACCCTAACCCTAAACCTAACCCTAACCCTTACCCGAAGCCTTACCCTAACCCGTCCCCTAATCCTAAACCGTACACTAACACTAACCCGTACCGTAACACGTACACTCACCCTAAACCGTTGTCGTACCCTAACCTGTCCCCTAAACCGTCCCCGTCCCTGTCCCCTAACCCTAACCCTAACCCTTACCCGAAGCCTTACTCTAACCCATCCTCTAATTCTAACCCATACGCTAACAGTAAACCGTACCCTAACACGTACGCTCACCCTAAACCGTTGTCGTACCCTAACCTGTCCCCTAAACCGTCCCCGTCCCCTAACCCTAACCCTAACCCTAAACCTTACCCGAAGCCTTACCCTAACCCATCCCCTAATCCTAAACCGTACGCTAACACTAACCCATAGCCTAACACGTACGCTCACCATAAACCGTTGTCGTACCATAACCTGTCCCCTAAACCGTCCCCGTCCCCTAACCCTAACCCTAACCCTAACCCTAAACCTTACCCGAAGCCTTACCGTAACACGTCCTCTAATCCTAACCCGTACGCTAACACTAACCCGTAACCTAACACGTACGCTCACCCTAAACCGTTGTCGTACCCTAACCTGTCCCCTAAACCGTCCCCGTCCCCTAACCCTAACCCTAACACTAACCCTAACCCTTACCCGAAGCCTTGCCCTAACCCGTCCCCTATTCCTAAACCGTACGCTAACACTAACCCGTACCCTAACATGTAGGCTCACCCTAAACCGTTGTCGTACCCTAACCTGTCCCCTAATCCGTCACCATCCCCTAAACCTAACCCTAACCCTAACCCTAACCCGAACCCTTACCCGAAGCCTTACCCTAAACCGTCCCCTAATCCTAACGCTTATGCTAACTCTAACCCGTACCCTAACACTTACGCTCACCCTAAACCGTTGTCGTACCCTAACCTGCCCCTAAACCGTCCCCGTTCCCTAACCCTAACCCTAACCCTAACCCTAACCCTTACCCGAAGCCTTACCCTAACCCTTCCCCTAATCCTAACCCGTACGCTAACAGTAACCCGTACCCTAACACGTACGCTCACCCTAAACCGTTGTCGTACCCTAACCTGTCCCCTAAACCGTCCCCGTCCCCTAACCCTAACCCTAACCCTAACCCTAACCCTTACCCGAAGCCTTACCGTAACCCATCCCCTAATCCTAACCCATACGATAACACTAACCCGTACCCTAACACGTACGCTCACCCTAAACCGTTGTCGTTCCCTAACCTGTCCCCTAAACCGTCCCCGTCCCCTAACCCTAACCCTAACCCTAGCCCTAACCCTTACCCGAAGCCTTACCCTAACCGGTCCACTAATCCTAACCCGTACGCTAACACTAAACTGTACCCTAAAACGTACACTCACCTTAAACCGTTGTCGTACACTAACCTGTCCCCTAAAATGTCCCCGTCCCCGTCCCCATCCCCGTCCCCTAACCCTAACCCTTACCCGAACCCTTACCCTAACACGTCCCCTAATCCTAACCCGTACGCTAACACTAACCCGTACGGTAACACGTACGCTCACCGTAAACCGTTCTCGTACCCTAACCTGTCCCCTAAACCGTCCCCATTCCCTAACCCTAACCCTAACCCTAACCTTAACCCTAGCCCTTATCCGAAGCCTTACACTAACTCGTCCCCTAATCCTAACCCGTACGCTAACACTAACCCGTACCCTAACACGTACGCTCACCCTAAACCTTTGTCGTACCCTAAACTGTCCCCTAAACCATCCCCGTCCCCTAACCCTAACCCTAACCCTAACCCTAACCCTTACCCGAAGCCTTACCCTAACCCATCCCCTAATCCTAACCCGTACGCTAACACTAAACTGTAGCCTAACATGTACGCTCACCATAAACCGTTGTCGTACCCTAACCTGTCCCCTAAACCGTCCCCGTCCCCTAACCCTAACCCTAACCCTAACCCTAACCCTAACCCTAACCCTTACCCGAAGCCTTACCCTAACCCGTCCCCTATTCCTAAACCGTACGCTAACACTAACCCGTACCCTAACATGTAGGCTCACCCTAAACCCTTGTCGTACCCTAACCTGTCCCCTAAACCGTCACCGTCCCCTAAACCTAACCCTAACCCTAACACTAACCCTAACGCGAACCCTTACCCGAAGCCTTACCCTAAACCGTCCCCTAATCCTAAAGCGTATGCTAACTCTAACCCGTACCCTAACACTTACGCTCACCCTAAACCTTTGTCGTACCCTAACATGTCCCCTAAACCGTCCCCGTTCCCTAACCCTAACCCTAACCCTAACCCTAAACCTTACCATTAGCCTTACCCTAACCCTTCCCCTAATCCTAACCCGTACGCTAACACTAACCCGTACCCTAACACGTACGCTCACCCTAAACCATTGTCGTACCCTAACCTGTCCCCTAAACCGTCCCCGTCCCCTAACCCTAACCCTAACCCTAACCCTAACCCTTACCCGAAGCCTTTCCGTAACCCATCCCCTAATCCTAACCCATACGATAACACTAACCCGTACCCTAACACGTACGCTCACGCTAAACCTTTGTCGTACCCTAACCTGTCCCCTAAACCGACCCCGTCCCCTAACCCTAACACTAACTCTAACCCTAACCCTTACCCGAGCCTTACCCTAACCCGTCCCCTAATCCTAAACCGTACGCTAACACTAACCCGTACCCTAACACGTACGCTCACCCTAAACCGGTTTCGTACCCTAACCTGTCCCTTAAACCGTCCCCGTCCCCTAACCCTAACCCTAACCCTAACCCTAACACTTACCCGAAGCCTTACCCTAACCCGACCCCTAATCCTAACCCGTATAGTAACTCTAACCCATACCCTAACACGTACGATCACCCTAAACATTTGTCGTACCCTAACCTGTCCCCTAAACCGTCCCCGTTCCCTAACCCTAACCATAACCCTAACCTTAACCCTAACCCTTATCCGAAGCCTTACCCTAACTCGTCCCCTAATCCTAACTCGTACGCTAACACTAACCCGTACCATAACACGTACGCTCACCCTAAACCGTTGTCGTATTCTAACCTGTCCCCTAAACCGTCCCCGTCCCCTTACCCTAACCCTAACCCTAACCCTAACCCTAAACCTTACCCGAAGCCTTACCCTAACCCGTCCCCTAATCCTAAACCTTACGATAACACTAAACCGTACCCTAACACGTACGCTCACCCTAAACCGTTGTCATACACTGACCTGTCCCCTAAACCGTCCCCGTCCCCGTCCCCTAACCCTAACCCTAAACCTAACCCTAACCCTTACCCGAAGCCTTACCCTAACCCGTCCCCTAATCCTAAACCGTACCCTAACACTAACCCGTACCGTAACACGTACACTCACCCTAAACCGTTGTCGTACCCTAACCTGTCCCCTAAACCGTCCCCGTCCCTGTCCCCTAACCCTAACCCTAACCCTTACCCGAAGCCTTACTCTAACCCATCCTCTAATCCTAACCCGTACGCTAACACTAAACCGTACCCTAACACGTACGCTCACCCTAAACCGTTGTCGTACCCTAACCTGTCCCCTAAACCGTCCCCGTCCCCTAACCCTAACCCTAACCCTAACCCTTACCCGAAGCCTTACCCTAACCCATCCCCTAATCCTAAACCGTACGCTAACACTAACCCGTAGCCTAACACGTACGCTCACCATAAACCGTTGTCGTACCATAACCTGTCCCCTAAACCGTCCCCGTCCCCTAACCCTAACCCTAACCCTAACCCTAAATCTTACCCGAAGCCTTACCCTAACACGTCCTCTAATCCTAACCCGTACGCTAACACTAACCCGTAACCTAACACGTACGCTCACCCTAAACCGTTGTCGTACCCTAACCTGTCCCCTAAACCGTCCCCGTTCCCTAACCCTAACCCTAACCCTAACCCTAACCCTTACCCTTAGCCTTACCCTAACCCTTCCCCTAATCCTAACCCGTACGCTAACACTAACCCGTACCCTAACACGTACGCTCACCCTAAACCGTTGTCGTACCCTAACCTGTCCCCTAAACCGTCACCGTCCCCTAAACCTATCCCTAACCCTAACCTTAACCCTAACCCTAACCCTTACCCGAAGCCTTACCGTAACCCATCCCCTAATCCTAACCCATACGATAACACTAACCCGTACCCTAACACGTACGCTCACCCTAAACCGTTGTCGTTCCCTAACCTGTCCCCTAAACGGTCCCCGTCCCCTAACCCTAACACTAACCCTAGCCCTAACCCTTACCCGAAGCCTTACCCTAACCGGTCCACTAATCCTAACCCGTACGCTAACACTAAACTGTACCCTAACACGTACGCTCACCTTAAACCGTTGTACTCTAACCTGTCCCCTAAACTGTCCCCGTCCCCGTCCCCTTCCCCGTCCCCGTCCCCTAACCCTAACCCTTACCCGAAGCCTTACCCTAACACGTCCCCTAATCCTAACCCGTACGCTAACACTAAACCGTACCCTAACACGTACGCTCAGCGTAAACCGTTGTCGTACCCTAACCTGTCCCCTAAACCGTCCCCGTACCCTAACCCTATCCCTAACCCTAACCCTAACCCTGACCCGAAGCCTTACCCTAACCCGTCCCCTTATCCTAACCCGTACGCTAACACTAACCCGTACCCTAACACGTACGCTCACCCTAAATCTTTGTCGCACCCTAACCTATCCCCTAAACTGTCCCTGTCCCCTAACCCTAACACTAACCCTAACCCTAACCCTTACCCGAAGCCTTACCCTAACCCGTCCCCTAATCCTAAACCGTACGCTAACACTAACCCGTACCCTAACACGTACGCTCACCCTAAACCTTTGTCGTACCCTAACCTGTCCCTTAAACCGTCCCCGTCCCCGTCCCCTAACCCTAACCCTAACCCTAACACTTACCCGAAGCCTTACCCTAACCCGACCCCTAATCCTAACCCGTATGCTAACTCTAAACCATACCCTAACAAGTACGCTCACCGTAAACCGTTGTCGTTCCCTAACCTGTCCCCTAAACCGTCCCCGTCCCCTAATCCTAACCATAACCCTAACCTTAACCCTAACCCTTATCCGAAGCCTTACCCTAACTCGTCCCCTAATCCTAACTCGTACGTTAACACTAACCCGTACCCTAACACGTACGCTAACCCTAAACCGTTGTCATACACTGACCTGTCCCCTAAACCGTCCCCGTCCCCATCCCCTAACCCTAACCCTAACCCTAACCCTAACCCTTACCCGAAGCCTTACCCTAACCCGTCCCCTAATCCTAAACCGTACACTAACACTAACCCGTACCATAACACGTACACTCACCCTAAACCGTTGTCATACCCTAACCTGTCCCCTAAACCGTCCCCGTCCCCTAACCCTAACCCTAACCCTAAACCTAACCCTTACCCGAAGCCTTACCCTAACACGTCTTCTAATACTAACCCGTACACTAACACTAACCCGTAACCTAACAGGTACGCTCACCCTAAACAGTTGTCGTACCCTAACCTGTCCCCTAAACCGTCCCCGTCCCCTAACCCTAACCCTAACACTAGCCCTAACCCTTACCCGAAGCCTTACCCTAACCCGCCCCTATTCCTAAACCGTACACTAACACTAACCCTTACCCTAACACGTAGGCTCACCCTCAACCGTTGTCGTACCCTAACCTGTCCCCTAAACCGTCACCGTCCCCAAAACCTAACCCTAACCCTAACCCTAACCCTAACCCGAACCCTTACCCGAAGCCTTACCATAAACCGTCCCCTAATCCTAACCCGTATGCTAACTCTAACCCGTACCCTAACACGTACGCTCACCCTAAACCTTTGTCGTACTCTAACCTGTCCCCTAAACCGTGCCCGTTCCCTAACCCTAACCCTAACCCTAACCCTAACCCTAACCCTTACCCGAAGCCTTATCCTAACCCTTCCCCTATTCCTAACCCGTACGCTAACACTAACACGTACCCTAACACGTACGCTCACCCTAAACCTTTGTCGTACCCTAACCTGTCCCCTAAACCGTCCCGGTCCCCTAACCCTAACCCTAACCCTAACCCTAACCCTTACCCGAAGCCTTACCCTAACCCATCCCCTAATCCTAACCCATACGATAACACTAACCTGTACCCTAACACGTACGCTCACCCTAAACCGTTGTCATACACTTACCTGTCCCCTAAACCGTCCCCGTCCCCTAACCCTAACCCTAACCCGAGCCCTAACCCTTACCCGAAGCCTTACCCTAACCCGTCCCCTAATCCTAACCCGTATGCTAACACTAACCCGTACCCTAACACGTACGCTCACCCTAAACCGTTGTCGTACACTAACCTGTCCCCTAAACTGTCCCCGAACCCGTACCCGTCCCCTAAACATAGCCCTAACCCTAACCCTTACCCGAAGCCTTACCCTAACACGTCCCCTAATCCTAACCCGTACGCTAACACTAACCCGTACCCTAACACGTACGCTCACCCTAAACCTTTGTCGTACCCTAACCTGTCCCCTAAACCGTCCCCGTCCCCTAACCCTAAACCTAACCCTAACCCTTACCCAAAGCCTTACCCTAACCCGTACCCTAATCCTAAACCGTACGCTAACACTAACCCATAGCTTAACACGTACGCTCACCATAAACCGTTGTCGTACCCTAACCTGTCCCCTAAACCATCCCCATCCCCTAACCCTAACCCTAAACCTTACCTGAAGCCTTACCCTAACCCGTCCCCTAATCCTAACCCGTACGCTAACACAAAACCGTATCCTAACACATACACACACCCTAAACCGTTGTTGTACACTAACCTGTCCCCTAAACCGTCCCCGTCTCCTAACCCTAACCCTAACCCTAACCCTAACCCTAACCCTTACCCGAAGCCTTACCCAAACACGTCCTCTAATCCTAACCCGTACGCAAACACTAACCCGTACCCTAACTCGTACACTCAACGCAAACCGTTGTCGTACCCTAACCTGTCCCCGTCCCATAACCCTACCCCTAACCCTAACTCTAACCCTGACCCGAAGCCTTACCCTAAACCGTCCCCTAATCCTAACCCGTACGCTAACACTAAACCGTACCCTAACACGTACGCTCACCCTAAACCGTTGTCGTACCCTAACCTGTCCCCTAAACCGTCAACGTCCCCTCACCCTATCCCTAACCCTAACCCTAACCCTAACCCGAACCCTTACCCGAAGCCTTACCCTAAACCGTCCCCTAATCCTAACCAGTACGCTAACTCTAACCCGTACCCTAACACGTACGCTCACCCTAAACCGTTGTCGTACCCTAACCTGTCCCCTAAACCATCCCAGTTCCCTAACCCTAACCCTAACCCTAACCCTAACCCTAACCCTTACCCGAAGCCTTACACTAACCCTTCACCTAATCCTAACCCGTACGCTAACACTAACCGGTACCCTAACACGTACGCTCACCCTAAACCGTTGTCATATACTAACCTGTCCCCTAAACCATCCCCGTCCCCTAACCCTAACCCTAACCCTAACCCTAACCCTAACCCTTACCCGAAGCCTTACCCTAACCCGCCCCTAATCCTAACCCGTACGCTAACACTAACTCGTACCCTAACACGTACGCTCACCCTAAACCGTTGTCGTACACTAACCTGTCCCCTAAACCGTCCCCGTCCCCTAACCCTAATCCTAAACCTAACCGTAACCCTAACGCTTACCCGAAGCCTTACCATAAACCGTCCCCTAATCCTAACCCATACGATAACACTAACCCATACCCTAACACGTACGCTCACCCTAAACCGTTGTCGTACCCTAAACTGTCCCCTAAACCGTCCCCGTCCACTAACCCTAACCCTAACCCTAACCCTTACCCGAAGCCTTACCATAACCCGTCCCCTAATCCTAACCCGTATGCTAACACTAACCGGTACCCTAACACGTACGCTCACCCTAAACCGTTGTCGTACACTAACCTGTCCCCTAAACCGTCCCCATCCCCTAACCCTAACCCTAACCCTAACCCTAACCCTAACCCTTACCCGAAGCCTTACCGTAACCCATCCCCTAATCCTAACCCATACGATAACACTAACCCATACCCTAAAACGTACGCTCACCCTAACCCGTTGTCGTACCCTAACCTGTCCCCTAAACCGTCCCCGTCCCCTAATCCTAACCCTAACCCTAGCCCTAACCCTTACCCGAAGACTTACACTAACCCGTCCCCTAATCCTAATCCGTACGCTAACACTAACCCGTACCCTAACACGTACGCTCACCCTAAACCGTTATCGTACACTAACCTGTCCCCTAAACTGTCCCCGTCCCCGTCCCCGTCCCCTAAACCTAACCCTAACACTAACCCTTACGCGAAGGCTTACCCTAACCCGTCCCCTAATCCTAACCCGTACGCTAACACTAACCCGTACCCTAACACGTACGCTCACCCTAAACCTTTGTCGTACCCTAACCTGTCCCCTAAACTGTCCCCGTACTCTAACCCTAAACCTAACCCTAACCCTTACCCAAAGCCTTATCCTAACCCGTCCCCTAATCCTAAACCGTACGCTAACTCTAACGCATAGCCTAACACGTACGCTCACCATAAACCGTTTTCGTACACTAACCTGTCCCCTAAACCCTCCCCATCCCCTAACCCTAACCCTAACCCTAACCCTAACCCTAAACCTTACCCGAAGCCTTACCCTAACCCGTCCCCTAATCCTAACACTTACGATAACACTAAACCGTACCCTAACATGTACGCTCTCCCTAAACCGTTGTCGTACACTGACCTGTCCCCTAAACCGTCCCCGTCCCCGTTCCCTAACCCTAACCCTAACCCTAACCCTAAACCTTACCCGAAGCCTTACCCTAAACCGTCCCGTAATCCTAAACCGTACACTAACACTAACCCATACCCTAACACGTACAGTCACCCTAAACCGTTGTTGTACCCTAACCTGTCCCCTAAACCGTCCCCGTCCCCGTCCCCTATCCCTAACCCTAACCCTAACCCTTACCCGAAGCCTTACCCTAACCCATCCCCTAATCCTAACCCGTACGCTAACACTAACCCGTAGCCTAACACGTACGCTCACCATAAACCGTTGTCGTACCATAACCTGTCCCCTAAACCGTCCCCGTCCCCTAACCCTAACCCTAACCCTAACCCTATTCCTATCCCTTACCCGAAGCCTTACCCTAACCCGTCCCCTAATCCTAACCCGTACGCTAACACTAACCCGTACCCTAACACGTACGCTCACCCTAAACCGTTGTCGTACCCTAACCTGTCCCCTAAACCGTCCCCGTCCCCTAACCCTAAACCTAACCCTAACCCTAACCCTTACCCGAAGCCTTACCCTAACCCGTCCCCTAATCCTAAACCGTACGCTAACACTAACCCGTACCCTATCACGTACGCTCACCCTAAAACGTTGTCGTACCCTAACCTGTCCCCTAATCCGTCACCGTCCCCTCACCCTAACCCTAACCCTAATCCGAACCCTTACCCGAAACCTTACCCTAAATCGTCCCCTAATTCTAACCCGTACGCTAACACTAACCCGTACCCTAACACCTACGCTCACCCTAAACCTTTGTCGTATCCTAACCTGTCCCCTAAACCGTCCCCGTCCCCTAACCCTAACACTAACCCTAACCCTAACCCTTACCCGAAGCCTTACCCTAACCCGTCCCCTAATCCTAACCCGTACGCTAACACTAACCCGTACCCTAACACGTACGCTCACCCTAAACCGTTGTCGTATCCTAACCTGTTCCCTAAACCGTCCCCGTTCCCTAACCCTAACCCTAACCCTAACCTTAACCCTAACCCTTATCCGAAGCCTTACCCTAAACCGTCCCCTAATCCTAACTCGTACGCTCACACTAACACGTACCCTAACACGTACGCAAACCCTAAACCGTTGTCGTACTCTAACCTGTTCCCTAAACCGTCCCCATCCCCTAACCCTAACCCTAACCCTAACCCTTACCCGAAGCCTTACCCTAACCCGTTCCCTAATCCTAACCCTTATGATAACACTAACACGTACCCTAACACGTACGCTCACCCTAAACTGTTTTCCTACCCTAACCTGTCCCCTAAACCGTCCCCGTCCCCTAACCCTAACCCTAACCCTAACCCTAAACCTTACCCGAAGCCTTACCCTAACCCGTCCCCTAATCCTAACCCGTACGCTAACACTAACCCGTACCCTCACACGTACGCTCACCGTAAACCGTTGTCATACACTGACCTGTCCCCTAAACCGTCCCCGTCCCCGTCCCCTAACCCTAACCCTAACCCTAACCCTTACCCGAAGCCTTACCCTAATCCGTCCCCTAATCCTAACCCATCAGCTAACACTAACCCGTACCCTAACACGTACTCTCACCCTAAACCGTTGTCGTACCCTAACCTGTCCCCTAAACCGTCCCCGTCCCCTAAACCTAACCCTAACGCTAACCCTAACCGTTTCCCGAATCCTTACCCTAACGCACACCCTAAATCGTTGTCATACACTAACCTGTCCCCTAAACCGTCCCCGTCTCCTAACCCTAACCCTAACCTTAACCCTAACCCTAACACTTACCCGAAGCCTTACCCTAACACGTCCTCTAATCCTAAACCGTACGCTAACACTAACCCGTACCCTAACACGTACGCTCACCCTAAACCGTTGTCGTATCCTAACCTGTCCCCTAAACCGTCCCCGTCCCCTAACCCTAACACTAACCCTAACCCTAACCCTTACCCGAAGCCTTACCCTAACCCGTACCCTAATCCTAAACCGTACGCTAACACTAACACGTACCCTAACACGTACGCTCACCCTAAACCGTTGTCGTACACTAACCTGTGCCCTAAACCGTCCCCGTCCCCTAACCCTAACCCTAACCCTAACCCTTACCCGAAGCCTTACAGTAACCCGTCCCATAATCCTAACCCATACGATAACACTAACCCGTACCCTAACACATACGCTCACCCTAAACCGTTGTCGTACCGTAACCTGTCCCCTAAACCGTCCCCATCCCCTAACCCTAACCCTAACGCTAACCCTAACCCTGACCCGAAGCCTTACCCTAACCCGTCCCCTAATCCTAACCCGTACGCTAACACTAACCCGTACCCTAACACGTATGCTCACCCTAAACCGTTGTCGTACCCTAACCTGTCCCCTAAACCGTCCCCGTCCCCTAACCCTAACAATAACCCTAACCCTTACCCGAAGACTTACCCTAACACGTCCCCTAATCCTAACCCGTACGCTAACACTAACCCGTACCCTAACACGTACGCTCACCCTAAACCTTTGTCGTACCCTAAACTGTCCCCTAAACCGTCCCCGTCCCCTAACCCTAAACCTAACCCTAACCCTTACCCAAAGACTTACCCGAACCCGTACCCTAATCCTAAACCGTACGCTAACACTAACCCATAGCCTAACACGTACGCTCACCATAAACCGTTGTCGTAACATAACCTGTCCCCTAAACCGTCCCCATCCCCTAACCCTAACCCTAACCCTAACACTAACCCTTACCTGAAGCCTTACCCTAACCCGTCCCCTAATCCTAACCCGTACGCTAACACTAAACCGTATCCTAACACATACACACACCCTAAACCGTTGTTGTACATTAACCTGTCCCCTAAACTGTCCCCGTCTCCTAACCCTAACCCTAACCTTAACCCTAACCCTAACACTTACCCGAAGCCTTACCCTAACACGTCCTCTAATCCTAACCCGTACGATAACACTAACCCGTACCCTAACACGTACGCTCACCCTAAACCGTTGTCGTATCCTAACCTGTCCCCTAAACCGTCCCCGTCCCCTAACCCTAACACTAACCCTAACCCTAACCCTTACCCGAAGCCTTACCCTAACCCGTCCCCTAATCCTAAACCGTACGCTAACACTATCCCGTACCCTAACACGTACGCTCACCCTAAACCGTTGTCGTACACTAACCTGTGCCCTAAACCGTCCCCGTCCCCTAACCCTAACCCTAACCCTAACCCTAACCCTAACCCTTACCCGAAGCCTTACAGTAACCCGTCCCATAATCCTAACCCATACGATAACACTAACCCGTACCCTAACACGTACGCTCACCCTAAACCGTTGTCGTACCGTAACCTGTCCCCTAAACCGTCCCCATCCCCTAACCCTAACCCTAACCCTAACCCTAACCCTAACCCTAACCCTAACGCTAACCCTTACACGAAGCCTTACCCGAACCCGTCCCCTAATCCTAACCCGTACGCTAACACTAACCCGTACCCTAACACGTACGCTCACCCAAAACCTTTGTCGTACCCTAACCTGTCCCCTAAACCGTCCCCGTCCCCTAACCCTAACACTAACCCTAACCCTAACCCTTACCCGAAGCCTTAAACTAACCCGTCCCCTAATCCTAACCCGTACGCTAACACTAACCAGTACCCTAACACGTACGCTCACCCTAAACCGTTGTCGTACCCTAACCTGTCCCTTAAACCGTCCCCGTCCCCTAACCCTAACACTAACCATAACCCTAACCCTTACGCGAAGCCTTACACTAACCCGTTCCCTAACCCTAACCCGTATGCTAACTCTAACCCGTACCCTAACACATACGCTCACCCTAAACCGTTGTCGTACACTAACCTGTCCCCAAAACCGTCCCCATCCACTAACCCTAACCCTAACCCTAACCCTAACCCTTACCCGAAGCCTTACCGTAACCCATCCCCTAATCCTAACCCATACGATAACACTAACCCATACCCTAACACGTACGCTCACCCTAACCCGTTGTCGTACCCTAACCTGTCCCCTAAACCGTCCCCGTCCCCTAATCCTAACCCTAACCCTAGCCCTAACCCTTACCCGAAGACTTACCCTAACCCGTCCCCTAATCCTAATCCGTACGCTAACACTAACCCGTAACCTAACACGTACGCTCACCCTAAACCGTTGTCGTACACTAACCTGTCCCCTAAACTGTCCCCGTCCCCGTCCCCGTCCCCTATCCCTAACCCTAACACTAACACTTACGCGAAGGCTTACCCTAACCCGTCCCCTAATCCTAACCCGTACGCTAACACTAACCCGTACCCTAACACGTACGCTCACCCTAAAGCTTTGTCGTACCCTAACCTGTCCCCTAAACTGTCCCCGTCCTCTAACCCTAAACCTAACCCTAACCCTTACCCAAAGCCTTATCCTAACCCGTCCCCTAATCCTAAACCGTACGCTAACACTAACCCATAGCCTAACACGTACGCTCACCATAAACCGTTTTCGTACCCTAACCTGTCCCCTAAACCCTCCCCATCCCCTAACCCTAACCCTAACCCTAACCCTAACCCTAAACCTTACCCGAAGCCTTACCCTAACCCGTCCCCTAATCCTAACACTTACGATAACACTAAACCGTACCCTAACACGTACGCTCTCCCTAAACCGTTGTCGTACACTGACCTGTCCCCTAAACCGTCCCCGTCCCCGTTCCCTAACCCTAACCCTAACCCTAACCCTAAACCTTACCCGAAGCCTTACCCTAAACCGTCCCGTAATCCTAAACCGTACACTAACACTAACCCGTACCCTAACACGTACACTCACCCTAAACCGTTGTTGTACCCTAACCTGTCCCCTAAACCGTCCCCGTCCCCGTCCCCTAACCCTAACCCTAACCCTAACCCTTACCCGAAGCCTTACCCTAACCCATCCCCTAATCCTAACCCGTACGCTAACACTAACCCGTAGCCTAACACGTACGCTCACCATAAACCGTTGTCGTACCATAACCTGTCCCCTAAACCGTCCCCGTCCCCTAACCCTAACCCTAACCCTAACCCTATTCCTATCCCTTACCCGAAGCCTTACACTAACCCGTCCCCTAATCCTAACCCGTACGCTAACACTAAACCGTACCCTAACACATACGCACACCCTAAACCGTAGTCGTACACTAACCTGTCCCCTAAACTGTCCCCGTCTGCTAACCCTAACCCTAACCCTAACCCTAACCCTAACCCTTACCCGAAGCCTTACCCTAACACGTTCTCTAATCCTAACCCGTACGCTAACACTAACCCGTACCCTAACACGTACGCTCACCCTAAACCGTTGTCGTACCCTAACCTGTCCCCTAAACCGTCCCCGTCCCCTAACCCTAAACCTAACCCTAACCCTAACCCTTACCCGAAGCCTTACCCTAACCCGTCCCCTAATCCTAAACCGTACGCTAACACTAACCCGTACCCTAACACGTACGCTCACCCTAAAACGTTGTCGTACCCTAACCTGTCCCCTAATCCGTCACCGTCCCCTCACCCTATCACTAACCCTAACCCGAACCCTTACCCGAAGCCTTACCCTAAATCGTCCCCTAATCCTAACCCGTACGCTAACACTAACCAGTACCCTAACACCTACGCTCACCCTAAACCTTTGTCGTACCCTAACCTGTCCCCTAAACCGTCCCCGTCCCCTAACCCTAACACTAACCCTAACCCTAACCCTTACCCGAAGCCTTACCCTAACCCGTCCCCTAATCCTAACCCGTACGCTAACACTAACCCGTACCCTAACACGTACGCTCACCCTAAACCGTTGTCGTACCCTAACCTGTCCCTTAAACCGTCCCCGTCCCCTATCCCTAACACTAACCCTAACCCTTACCCGAAGCCTTACCCTAACCCGTCCCCTAATCCTAACCCGTATGCTAACTCTAACCCGTACCCTAACACGTACGCTCACCCTAAACCGTTGTCGTATCCTAACCTGTTACCTAAACCGTCCCCGTTCCCTAACCCTAACCCTAACCCTAACCTTAACCCTAACCCTTATCCGAAGCCTTACCCTAAACCGTCCCCTAATCCTAACTCGTACGCTCACACTAACACGTACCCTAACACGTACGCTCACCCTAAACCGTTGTCGTACTCTAACCTGTTCCCTAAACCGTCCCCGTCCCCGTCCCCTAACCCTAACCCTAACCCTAACCCTTACCCGAAGCCTTACCCTAATCCGTCCCCTAATCCTAACCCGTCAGCTAACACTAACCCGTACCCTAACACGTACGCTCACCCTAAACCGTTGTCGTTCCCTAACCTGTCCCCTAAACCGTCCCCGTCCCCTAACCCTAATCCTAACGCTAACCCTAACCCTTTCCCGAATCCTTACCCTAACGCACACCCTAAACCGTTGTCATACACTAACCTGTCCCCTAAACCGTCCCCGTCTCCTAACCCTAACCCTAACCTTAACCCTAACCCTAACACTTACCCGAAGCCTTACCCTAACACGTCCTCTAATCCTAAACCGTACGCTAACACTAACCCGTACCCTAACACGTACGCTCACCCTAAACCGTTGTCGTATCCTAACCTGTCCCCTAAACCGTCCCCGTCCCCTAACCCTAACACTAACCCTAACCCTAACCCTTACCCGAAGCCTTACCCTAACCCGTCCCCTAATCCTAAACCGTACGCTAACACTAACACGTAACCTAACACGTACGCTCACCCTAAACCGTTGTCGTACACTAACCTGTGCCCTAAACCGTCCCCGTCCCCTAACCCTAACCCTAACCCTAACCCTAACCCTAACCCTTACCCGAAGCCTTACAGTAACCCGTCCCATAATCCTAACCCATACGATAACACTAACCCGTACCCTAACACGTACGCTCACCCTAAACCGTTGTCGTACCGTAACCTGTCCCCTAAACCGTCCCCATCCCCTAACCCTAACCCTAACGCTAACCCTAACCCTGACCCGAAGCCTTACCCTAACCCGTCCCCTAATCCTAACCCGTACGCTAACACTAACCCGTACCCTAACACGTACGCTCACCCTAAACCGTTGTCGTACCCTAACCTGTCCCCTAAACCGTCCCCGTCCCCTAACCCTAACAATAACCCTAACCCTAACACTTACCCGAAGCCTTACCCTAACCCGTCCCCTAGTCCAAACCCGTACGCTAACACTAACCCATACCCTAACACGTACGCTCACCATAAACCGTTGTCGTACACTAACCTGTCCCTTAAACCGTCCCCGTCCCCTAACCCTAACCCTAACCCTAATCCTAACCCTTACCCGAAGCCTTACCCGAACCCGTCCCCTAATCCTAACACGTACGCTAACACTAACCCGTACCGTAACACGTACGCTCACCCTAAACCGTTGTCGTACACTAACCTATCCCCTAAACTGTCCCCGTACCCGTCCCCGTCCCCTAACCCTAACCCTAACCCTAACCCTTACCCGAAGACTTACCCTAACACGTCCCCTAATCCTAACCCGTACGCTAACACTAACCCGTACCCTAACACGTACGCTCACCCTAAACCTTTGTCGTACCCTAAACTGTCCCCTAAACTGTCCCCGTCCCCTAACCCTAAACCTAACCCTAACCCTTACCCAAAGACTTACCCTAACCCGTACCCTAATCCTAAACCGTACGCTAACACTAACCCATAGCCTAACACGTACGCTCACCATAAACCGTTGTCGTACCCTAACCTGTCCCCTAAACCGTCCCCATCCCCTAACCCTAACCCTAACCCTAACACTAACCCTTACCTGAAGCCTTACCCTAACCCGTCCCCTAATCCTAACCCGTACGTTAACACTAAACCGTATCCTAACACATACACACACCCTAAACCGTTGTTGTACACTAACCTGTCCCCTAAACCGTCCCCGTCTCCTAACCCTAACCCTAACCTTAACCCTAACCCTAACACTTACCCGAAGCCTTACCCTAACACGTCCTCTAATCCTAACCCGTACGCTAACACTAACCCGTACCCTAACACGTACGCTCACCCTAAACCGTTGTCGTATCCTAACCTGTCCCCTAAACCGTCCCCGTCCCCTAACCCTAACACTAACCCTAACCCTAACCCTTACCCGAAGCCTTACCCTAACCCGTCCCCTAATCCTAAACCGTACGCTAACAGTATCCCGTACCCTAACACGTACGCTCACCCTAAACCGTTGTCGTACACTAACCTGTGCCCTAAACCGTCCCCGTCCCCTAACCCTAACCCTAACCCTAACCCTAACCCTAACCCTTACCCGAAGCCTTACAGTAACCCGTCCCATAATCCTAACCCATACGATAACACTAACCCGTACCCTAACACGTACGCTCACCCTAAACCGTTGTCGTACCGTAACCTGTCCCCTAAACCGTCCCCATCCCCTAACCCTAACCCTAACGCTAACCCTAACCCTGACCCGAAGCCTTACCCTAACCCGTCCCCTAATCATAACCCGTACGCTAACACTAACCTGTAACCTAACACGTACGCTCACCCTAAACCGTTGTCGTACCCTAACCTGTCCCCTAAACCGTCCCCGTCCCCTAACCCTAAAAATAACCCTAACCCTAACACTTACCCGAAGCCTTACCCTAACCCGTCCCCTAGTCCAAACCCGTACGCTAACACTAACCCATACCCTAACACGTACGCTCACCATAAACCGTTGTCGTACACTAACCTGTCCCTTAAACCGTCCCCGTCCCCTAACCCTAACCCTAACTCTAACGCTAACCCTTACACGAAGCCTTACCCGAACCCGTCCCCTAATCCTAACCCGTACGCTAACACTAAACCGTACCCTAACACGTACGCTCACCCTAAACCGTTGTCGTACACTAACCTGTCCCCTAAACTGTCCCCGTACCCGTCCCCGTCCCCTAACCCTAACCCTAACCCTAACCCTTACCCGAAGCCTTACCCTAACCCGTCCCCTAATCCTAACCCGTACGCTAACACTAACCCGTACCCTAACACGTACGCTCACCCTAAACCTTTGTCGTACCCTAAACTGTCCCCTAAACCGTCCCCGTCCCCTAACCCTAAACCTAACCCTAACCCTTACCCAAAGACTTACCCTAACCCGTACCCTAATCCTAAACCGTACGCTAACACTAACCCATAGCCTAACACGTACGCTCACCATAAACCGTTGTCGTACCCTAACCTGTCCCCTAAACCGTCCCCATCCCCTAACCCTAACCCTAACCCTAACACTAACCCTTACCTGAAGCCTTACCCTAACCCGTCCCCTAATCCTAACCCGTACGCTAACGCTAAACCGTATCCTAACACATACACACACCCTAAACCGTTGTTGTACACTAACCTGTCCCCTAAACCGTCCCCGTCTTCTAACCCTAACCCTAACCCTAACCCTAACCCTAACCCTAACCCTTACCCGAAGCCTTACCCTAACACGTCCTGTAATCCAAACCCGTACGCTAACACTAACCCGTACCCTAACACGTACGCTCACCCTAAACCATTGTCGTACTCTAACCTGTCCCCTAAACCGTCCCCGTCCCCTAAGCCTAACCCTAACCCTAACCCTAACCCTAAACCTTACCCAAAGCCTTACCCTAACCTGTCCCCTAATCCTAACCCTTACGATAACACTAAACCGTACCCTAACACGTACGCTCACCCTAAACCGTTGTCATACACTGACCTGTCCCCTAAACCGTCCCCGTCCCCGTCCCCTAACCCTAACCCTAACCCTAACCCTAACCCTTACCCGAAGCCTTACACTAACCCGTCCCCTAATCCTAAACCGTACACTAACACTAACCCGTACCCTAACACGTACACTCACCCTAAACCATTGTCGTACTCTAACCTGTCCCCTAAACCGTCCCCGTCCCCTAAACCTAACCTTAACCCTAACCCTAACCCTTACCCGAAGCCTTACCCTAACCCATCCCCTAATCCTAACCCGTACGCTAACACTAACCCGTAGCCTAACACGTACGCTCACCATAAACCGTTGTCGTACCATAACCTGTCCCCTAAACGGTCCCCGTACCCTAACCCTAACCCTAACCCTAACCCTAACCCTATCCCTTACCCGAAGCCTTGCCCTAACCCGTCCCCTAATCCTAACCCGTACGCTAACACTAAACCGTACCCTAACACATACGCACAACCTAAACCGTTGTCGTACCCTAACCTGTCCCCTAAGCCGTCACCGTCCCCTAACCGTAACCCTAACCCTAACCCTAACCCTAACCCGAACTCTTACCCGAAGCCTTACCCTAAACCGTCCCCTAATCCTAACCCGTATGCTAACTCTAACCCGTACCCTAACATGTACGCTCAGCCTAAACCGTTTTCGTACCCTAACTGTGCCCAAACCTTCCCCGTTCCCTAACCCTAACCCTAACCCTAACCCTAACCCTAACACTTACCCGAAGCCTTACCCTAACCCGTCACCTAATCCTAACCCGTACGCTAACACTAACCCGTACCCTAACAAGTACGCTCACCCTAAACCGTTGTCGTACCCTAACCTGTCCCCTAAACCGTCCCCATCCCCTAACCCAAACCCTAACGCTAACCCTAACCCTGACCCGAAGCCTTACCCTAACCCGTCACCTAATCCTAACCCGTACGCTAACACTAACGCGTACCCTAAAACGTACGCTCACCCTAAACCGTTGTCGTACCCTAACCTGTCCCCTAAACCGTCCCCGTCCGCTAACCCCAACAATAACCCTAACCCTAACACTTACCCGAAGCCTTACCCTAACCCGTCCCGTAGTCCTAACCCGTACGATAACACTAACCCGTACCCTAACACGTACGCTCACCATAAACCGTTGTCGTACAATAACCTGTCCCTTAAACCGTCCCTGTCCCCTAACCCTAACCCTAACCCTAACCCTGACCCTAAACCTTACCCGAAGCCTTACCCTAACCTGTCCCCTAATCCTAACCCGTATGCTAACTCTAACCCGTACCCTAACACGTACGCTCACCCTAAACCGTTGTCGTATCCTAACCTGTTCCCTAAACCGTCCCCGTTCCCTAACCCTAACCCTAACCCTAACCTTAACCCTATCCCTTATCCGAAGCCTTACCCTAAACCGTCCCCTAATCCTAACTCGTACGCTCACACTAACACGTACCCTAACACGTACGCTCACCCTAAACCGTTGTCGTACTCTAACCTGTCCCCTAAACCGTCCCCATCCCCTAACACTAACCCTAACCCTAACCCTTACCCGAAGCCTTACCCTAACCCGTCCCCTAATCCTAACCCTTACGATAACACTAACACGTACCCTAACACGTACGCTCACCCTAAACTGTTTTCGTACCCTAACCTGTCCCCTAAACCGTCCCCGTCCCCTAACCCTAACCCTAACCCTAACCCTAACCCTTACTCGAAGCCTTACCCTAACCCGTCCCCTAATCCTAACCCGTACGCTAACACTAACCCGTACCCTAACACGTACGCTCACCGTAAACCGTTGTCATACACTGACCTGTCCCCTAAACCGTCCCCGTCCCCGTCCCCTAACCCTAACCCTAACCCTAACCCTAACCCTTACCCGAAGACTTACCCTAATCCGTCCCCTAATCCTAACCCGTCAGCTAACACTAACCCGTACCCTAACACGTACGCTCACCCTAAACCGTTGTCGTACCCTAACCTGTCCCCTAAACCATCCCCGTCCCCTAACCCTAACCCTAACCCTAACCCTAACCCTTTCCCGAATCCTTACCCTAACCCATCCCCTAATCCTAACCCGTACGCTAACACTAACCCGTAGCCTAACACGTACGCTCATCATAAACCGTTGTCGTACCATAACCTGTCCCCTAAACCGTCCCCGTCCCCTAAACCTAACCCTAACCCTAACCCTAACCCTAACCCTTACCTGAAGCTTTACCCTAACCCGTCCCCTAATCCTAACCCGTACGCTAACACTAAACCGTACCCTAACACATACGCACACCCTAAACCGTTATCGTACACTAACCTGTCCCCTAAACCGTCCCCGTCTCCTAACCCTAACCCTAACCTTAACCCTAACCCTAACACTTACCCGAAGCCTTACCCTAACACGTCCTCTAATCCTAACCCGTACGCTAACACTAACCCGTACCCTAACACGTACGCTCACCCTAAACCGTTGTCGTATCCTAACCTGTCCCCTAAACCGTCCCCGTCCCCTAACCCTAACACTAACCCTAACCCTAACACTTACCCGAAGCCTTACCCTAAACCGTCCGCTAATCCTAACCCGTACGCTAACACTAACCCGTACCCTAACACGTACGCTCACCCTAAACCGTTGTCGTACACTAACCTGTGCCCTAAACCGTCCCCGTCCCCTAACCCTAACCCTAACCCTAACTGTAACCCTAACACTTACCCGAAGCCTTACAGTAACCCGTCCCATAATCCTAACCCATACGATAACACTAACCCGTACCCTAACACATACGCTCACCCTAAACCGTTGTCGTACCCTAACCTGTCCCCTAAACCGTCCCCATCCCCTAACCCTAACGCTAACCCTAACCCTGACCCGAAGCCTTACCCTAACCCGTCCCCTAATCCTAACCCGTACGCTAACACTAACCCGTACCCTAACACGTACGCTCACCCTAAACCGTTGTCGTAACCTAACCTGTCCCCTAAACCGTCCCCGTCCCCTAACCCTAACAATAACCCTAACCCTAACACTTACCCGAAGCCTTACCCTAACCCGTCCCCTAGTCCAAACCCGTACGCTAACACTAACCCATACCCTAACAAGTACGCTCACCATAAACCGTTGTCGTACACTAACCTTTCCCTTAAACCGTCCCCGTCCCCTAACCTTAACCCTAACCCTAACCCTAACCCTTACCCGAAGCCTTACCCTAACCCGTCCCCTAATCCTAACCCGTCAAGTAACACT
This sequence comes from Phocoena phocoena, assembly GCF_963924675.1. Classification (NCBI taxonomy): domain Eukaryota; kingdom Metazoa; phylum Chordata; class Mammalia; order Artiodactyla; family Phocoenidae; genus Phocoena; species Phocoena phocoena. The sequence goes on from NW_027077457.1 coordinate 39,349, forward strand.
AACCCGTACCCTAACACGTACGCTCACCCTAAACCGTTGTCGTACCCTAACCTGTCCCCTAAACCGTCCCCGTCCCCTAACCCTAACCCTAACCGTAACCCTTTCCCGAAGCATTACCCTAACCCATCCCCTAATCCTAACCCGTACGCTAACACTAACCCGTAGCCTAACATGTACGCTCATCATAAACCGTTGTCGTACCATAACCTGTCACCTAAACCGTCCCCGTCGCCTAAATCTAACCCTAACCCTAACCCTAACCCTAAACCTTACCCAAAGCCTTACACTATCCCGTCCCCTAATCCGAACCCGTACTCTAACACTAACCCGTGCCCTAACACGTACGCTCACCCTAAACCTTTGTCGTACACTAACCTGTCCCCTAAACCGTCCCCGTCCCCGTCCCCTAACCCTAACCCTAACCCTAACCCTTACCTGAAGCCTTACCCTAACCCGGCCCCTAATCCTAACCCGTTGGCTAACACTAACCCGTACCCTAACACGTATGCTCACCTTAAACCGTTGTCGTACCCTAACCTGTCCCCTAAATCTTCCCTGTCCCCTAACCCTAACCCTAAACCTAACCCTAACCCTAACACTTACCCGAAGCCATACACTAACCCGTCCCCTAATCCTAAACCGTACGCTAACACGAACCCGTACCCTAACACGTACGCTCACGCTAAACCGTTGTCGTACCCTAACCTGTCCCCTAAACCGTCCCCGTTCCCTAACCCTAACCCTAACCCTAACCTTAACCCTAACCCTTATCCGAAGCCTTACCCTAAACCGTCCCCTAATCCTAACTCGTACGCTAACACTAACACGTACCCTAAAACGTACGCTCACCCTAAACCGTTGTCCTACTCTTACCTGTCCCCTAAACCGTCCCCGTCCCCGTCCCCGTCCCCTAACCCTAACCCTAACCCTTACCCGAAGCCTTACCCTAACCCGTCCCCTAATCCTAACCCGTACGCTAACACTAACCCGTACCCTAACACGTACGCTCACCCTAAACGGTTGTCGTACACTAACCTGTGCCCTAAACCGTCCCCGTCCCCTAACCCTAACCCTAACCCTAACCCTAACCCTTACCCGAAGCCTTACAGTAACCCGTCCCATAATCCTAACCCATACGATAACACTAACCCGTACCCTAACACGTACGCTCACCCTAAACCGTTGTCGTACCCTAACCTGTCCCCTAAACCGTCCCCATCCCCTAACCCTAACCCTAACGCTAACCCTAACCCTGACCCGAAGCCTTACCCTAACCAGTCTCCTAATCCTAACCCGTACGCTACAACTAACCCGTACCCTAACACGTACGCTCACCCTTAACCGTTGTCGTACCCTTACCTGTCCCCTAAACCGTCCCCGTCCCCTAACCCTAACAATAACACTAACCCTAACACTTACCCGAAGCCTTACCCTAACCCATCCCCTAGTCCAAACCCGTACGCTAACACTAACCCGTACCCTAACACGTACGCTCACCATAAACCGTTGTCGTACACTAACCTGTCCCTTAAACCGTCCCCGTCCCCTAACCCTAACCCTAACCCTTACCCTAACCCTAACCCTTACCCGAAGCCTTACCCTAACCCGTCCCCTAATCCTAACCCGTATGCTAACTCTAACCCGTACCCTAACACGTACGCTCACCCTAAACCGTTGTCGTATCGTAACCTGTCCCCTATACCGTCCCCGTTCCCTAACGCTAACCCTAACCCTAACCTTAACCCTAACCCTTATGCGAAGCCTTACCCTAAACCGTCCCCTAATCCTAACTCGTACGCTAACACTAACACGTAAACTAACACGTACGTTCACCCTAAACCGTTGTCGTACTCTAACCTGTCCCCTAAACCGTCCCCGTCTCCTAACCCAAACCCTAACCCTAACCCTTACCCGAAGCCTTACCCTAACCCGTCCCCTAATCCTAACCCGTCAGGTAACACTAACCCGTACCCTAACACGTACGCTCACCCTAAACCGTTGTCGTACCCTAACCTGTCCCCTAAACCGTCCCGGTACACTAACCCTAACCCTAACCCTAAACCTAACCCTTTCCCGAAGCATTACCCTAACCCATCCCCTAATCCTAACCCGTACGCTAACACTAACCCGTAGCCTAACACGTACGCTCATCATAAACCGTTGTCGTACCATAAACTGTCCCCTAAACCGTCCCCGTCCCCTAAACCTAACCCTAACACTAACCCTAACCCTAAACCTTACCCAAAGCCTTACCCTAACCCGTCCCCTAATCCTAACCCGTACTCTAACACTAACCCCTACCCTAACACGTACGCTCACCCTAAACCGTTGTCGTACACTAACCTGTCCCCTAAACCGTCCCCGTCCCCGTCCCCTAACCCTAACCCTAACCCTAACCCTAACCCTTACCTGAAGCCTTACCCTAACCCGTCCCCTAATCCTAAACCGTTGGCTAACACTAACCCGTACCCTAACACGTATGCTCACCTTAAACCGTTGTCGTACCCTAACCTGTCCCCTAAACCGTCCCCGTTCCCTAACCCTAACCCTAACCATAACCATAACCTTAACCCTAACCCTTATCCGAAGCCTTACCCTAAACCGTCCCCTAATCCTAACTCGTACGCTAACACTAACACGTACCCTAACACGTACGCTCACCCTAAACCGTTGTCCTACTCTAACCTGTCCCCTAAACCGTCCCCGTCTCCTAACCCTAACCCTAACCCTAACCCTTACCCGAAGCCTTACCCTAACCCGTCCCCTAATCCTAACCCTTACGATAACACTAACCCGTACCCTAACATGTACGCTCACCCTAAACCGTTTTCGTACCCTAACCTGTCCCCTAAACCGTCCCCGTCCCCTAACCCTAAACCTAACCCTAACCCTAACCCTTACCCGAAGCCTTACCCTAACCCGTCCCCTAAACCTAACCCGTACGCTAACACTAACGCGTACCCTAACACGTACGCTCACCCTAAACCGTTGTCATACACTGACCTGTCCCCTAAACCGTCCCCGTCCCCGTCCCCTAACCCTAACCCTAACCCTAAACATAACCCTTACCCGAAGACTTACCCTAACCCGTCCGCTAATCCTAACCCGTCAGCTAACACTAACCCGTACCCTAACAAGTACGCTCACCCTAAACCGTTGTCGTACCCTAACCTGTCCCCTAAACCGTTCCCGTCCCCTAACCCTAACCCTAACCCTAACCCTAACCCTTTCCCGAAGCCTTACCCTAACACATCCCATAATCCTAACCCGTACGCTAACACTAACCCGTAGCCTAACACGTACGCTCATCATAAACCGTTTTCGTACCATAACCTGTCCCCTAAACCGTCCCCGTCCCCTAACCCTAACCCTAACCCTAACCCTAACCCTAGCCCTTACCCGTAGAATAACCCTAACCCGTCCCCTAATCCTAACCCGTACGCTAACACTAAACCGTACCCTAACACATACGCACACCCTAAACCGTTGTCGTATACTAACCTGTCCCCTAAACCGTCCCCGTCTCCTAACCCTAATCCTAACCCTAACCCTAACCCTAACACTTACCCGAAGCCTTACCCTAACACGTCCTCTAATCCTAACCCGTACGCTAACACTAACCCGTACCCTAACACGTACGCTCACCCTAAACGGTTGTCGTACCCTAACCTGTCCCCTAAACCGTCCCCGTCCCCTAACCCTAACCCTAACCCTAACCCTAACCCTTACCCGAAGCCTTACCCTAACCCGTCCCCTAATCCTAACCCGTACGCTAACACTAACCCGTACCCTAACACGTACGCTCACCCTAAAGCGTTGTCGTACACTAACCTGTCCCCTAAACCGTCACCGTCCCCTAAACCTAACCCTAACCGTAACCCTAACCCGAACCCTTACCCGAAGCCTTACCCTAAACCGTCCCCTAATCCTAACCCTCATGCTAACTCTAACCCGTACCCTAACACGTACGCTCACCCTAAACCGTTGTCGTACCCTAACCTGTCCCCTAAACCGTCCCCGTTCCCTAACCCTAACCCTAACCCTAACCCTTACCCGAAGCCTTACCCTAACCCGTCCCCTAATACTAACCCGTACGCTAACACTAACCCGTACCCTAACACGTACGCTCACCCTAAACCGTTGTCGTACCCTAACCTGTCCCCTAAACCGTCCCCGTTCCCTAACCCTAACCCTAACCCTTACCCGAAGCCTTACCCTAACCCGTCCCCTAATACTAACCCGTACGCTAACACTAACCCGTACCCTAACACGTACGCTCACCCTAAACCGTTGTCGTACCCTAACCTGTCCCCTACACCGTCCCCGTCCCCTACCCCTAACCCTAACCCTAACCCTAACCCTAACCCTTACCCGAAGCCTTACCCTAACCCGTCCCCTAATCCTAACCCATACGATAACACTACCCTGTACCCTAACACGTACGCTCACCCTAAACCGTTGTCGTCCCCTAACCTGTCCCCTAAACCATCCCCGTCCCCTAACCCTAACCCTAACCCTAACCCTAAACCTTACCCAAAGCCTTACCCTAACCCGTACGCTAACACTAACCCGTACCCTAACACGTACGCTCACCCTAAACCGTTGTCGTACACAAACCTGTCCCCTAAACCGTCCCCGTCCCCGTCCCCTAACCCTAACCCTAACCCTAACCCTTACCCGATGACTTACCCTAACCCGTCCCCTAATCCTAACCCGTTGGCTAACACTAACCCGTACCCTAACACGTATGCTCACCTTAAACCGTTGTCGTACACTAACCTGTCCCCTAAACCGTCCCTGTCCCCTAACCCTAACCCTAACCCTAACCCTAACCCTAACACTTACCCGAAGCCTTACACTAACCCGTCCCTTAATCCTAAACCGTACGCTAACACGAAACCGTACCCTAACACGTACGCTCACCCTAAACAGTTGTCGTACCCTAACCTGTCCCCAAAACCGTCCCCGTCCCCTAACCCTAACCCTAACCCTAACCCTAACACTTACCCGAAGCCTTACACTAACCCGTCCCTTAATCCTAAACCGTACGCTAACACGAAACTGTACCCTAACACGTACGCTCACCCTAAACCGTTGTCGTACCCTAACCTGTCCCCAAAACCGTCCCCGTCCCCTAACCCTAACCCTAACCCTAACACTTACCCGAAGCCTTTCACTAACCCGTCCCCTAATCCTAAACCGTACGCTAACACTAAACCGTACCCTAACACGTACGCTCACCCTAAACCGTTGTCGTACCCTAACCTGTCCCCTAAACCGTCCCCGTCCCCTAACCCTAACCCTAACCCTAACCCTAACCCTTACCCGAACCCTTACCGTAACCCGCCCCTAATCCTAACACGTACGCTAACACTAAAGCGTACCCTAACACATACGCACACCCTAAACCGTTGTCGTACACTAACATGTCCCCAAAACCGTCCCCTTCTCCTAACCCTAACCCTAACCCTAACCCTAACACTAACCCTTACCCGAAGCCTTACCCTAACCCGTCCTCTAATCCTAACCAGTACGCTAACACTAACCCGTACCCTAACACGTACGCTCACCCTAAACCGTTGTCGTACCCTAACCTGTCCCCTAAAACGTCCCCGTTCCCTAACCCTAACCCTAACCCTAACCCTAACCCTTACCCGAAGCCTTACCCTAACCCGTCCCCTAATCCTAACCCGTACGCTAACACTAACACTTACCCTAACACGTACGCTCACCCTAAACCGTTGTCGTACCCTAACCTGTCCCCTACACCGTCCCCGTCCCCTACCCCTAACCCTAACCCTAACCCTAACCCTAACCCTTACCCGAAGCCTTACCCTAACCCGTCCCCTAATCCTAACCCATACGATAACACTAACCTGTACCCTAACACGTACGCTCACCCTAAACCGTTGTCGTACCCTAACCTGTCCCCTAAACCATCCCCGTCCCCTAACCCTAACCCTAACCCTAACCCTGAACCTTACCCAAAGCCTTACCCTAACCCGTACGCTAACACTAACCCGTACCCTAACACGTACGCTCACCCTAAACCGTTGTCGTACACAAACCTGTCCCCTAAACCGTCCCCGTCCCCGTCCCCTAACCCTAACCCTAACCCTAACCCTTACCCGAAGACTTACCCTAACCCGTCCCCTAATCCTAACCCGTTGGCTAACACTAAACCGTACCCTAACACGTACGCTCACCCTAAACCGTTGTCGTACCCTAACCTGTCCCCTAAACCGTCCCCAGTCCCCTAACCCTAACCCTAACCCTAACCCTAACCCTTACCCGAACCCTTACCGTAACCCGCCCCTAATCCTAACACGTACGCTAACACTAAAGCGTACCCTAACACATACGCACACCCTAAACCGTTGTCGTACACTAACCTGTCCCCTAAACCGTCCCCTTCTCCTAACCCTAACCCTAACCCTAACCCTAACACTAACCCTTACCCGAAGCCTTACCCTAACCCGTCCTCTAATCCTAACCCGTACGCTAACACTAACCCGTACCCTAACACGTACGCTCACCCTAAACCGTTGTCGTACCCTAACCTGTCCCCTAAAACGTCTCCGTCCCCTAACCCTAACCCTAACCCTAACCCTTACCCGAAGCCTTACACTAACCCGTACCCTAAACCTAACCCGTACGCTAACACTTACCCGTACCCTAACACGTACGCTCACTCTAAACCATTGTCGTACCCTAACCTGTACCCTGAACCATCCCCGTCCCCTATCCCTAACCCTAACCCTAACCCTTACCCGAAGCCTAACACTAACCCATCCCCTAATCCTTACCCGTACGCTAACCCTAACCCGTACCCTAACATGTACACTCAACCTAAACCGTTGTCGTACCCTAACCTGTCCCCTAAACCGTCCCCGTCCCCTAACCCTAACCCTAAACCTAACCCTAACACTTACCCGAAGCCTTACCCTATCCCGTCCCCTAATCCTAACCCGTACGCTAACACTAACCCATACCCTAAAACGTACGCTCACCCTAAACCGTTGTCGTACCCTAACCTGTCCACTAAACCATCCCCATCCCCTAACCCTAACCCTAAACCTAACCCTTACCCGAAGCCTTACCCTAACCCGTCCCCTAATCCTAACGCGTACGCTAACACTAAACCGTACCCTAACACGTACGCTCACCCTAGACCGTTGTCGTAGCCTAACCTGTCCCCGAAACCGTCACCGTCCCCTAACCCTAACCCTAAACCTAACCCTAACCCGAACCCTTACCCGAAGCCTTACCCTAACCCGTCCCCTAATCCTAACCCATACGATAACACTAACACGTACCCTAACACGTACGCTCACCCTAAACCGTTGTCGTACCCTAACCTGTCCCCTAAACCATCCCCGTCCCCTAACCCTAACCCTAACCCTAACCCTAAACCTTACCCAAAGCCTTACCCTAACCCGTCCCCTAATCCTTACCCGTACGCTAACACTAACCCGTACCCTAACACGTACGCTCACCCTAAAGCGTTGTCGTACACTAACCTGTCCCCTAAACCGTCACCGTCCCCTAAACCTAACCCTAACCGTAACCCTAACCCGAACCCTTACCCGAAGCCTTACCCTAAACCGTCCCCTAATCCTAACCCTCATGCTAACTCTAACCCGTACCCTAACACGTACGCTCACCCTAAACCGTTGTCGTACCCTAACCTGTCCCCTAAACCGTCCCCGTTCCCTAACCCTAACCCTAACCCTAACCCTTACCCGAAGCCTTACCCTAACCCGTCCCCTAATACTAACCCGTACGCTAACACTAACCCGTACCCTAACACGTACGCTCACCCTAAACCGTTGTCGTACCCTAACCTGTCCCCTAAACCGTCCCCGTTCCCTAACCCTAACCCTAACCCTTACCCGAAGCCTTACCCTAACCCGTCCCCTAATACTAACCCGTACGCTAACACTAACCCGTACCCTAACACGTACGCTCACCCTAAACCGTTGTCGTACCCTAACCTGTCCCCTACACCGTCCCCGTCCCCTACCCCTAACCCTAACCCTAACCCTAACCCTAACCCTTACCCGAAGCCTTACCCTAACCCGTCCCCTAATCCTAACCCATACGATAACACTACCCTGTACCCTAACACGTACGCTCACCCTAAACCGTTGTCGTCCCCTAACCTGTCCCCTAAACCATCCCCGTCCCCTAACCCTAACCCTAACCCTAACCCTAAACCTTACCCAAAGCCTTACCCTAACCCGTACGCTAACACTAACCCGTACCCTAACACGTACGCTCACCCTAAACCGTTGTCGTACACAAACCTGTCCCCTAAACCGTCCCCGTCCCCGTCCCCTAACCCTAACCCTAACCCTAACCCTTACCCGATGACTTACCCTAACCCGTCCCCTAATCCTAACCCGTTGGCTAACACTAACCCGTACCCTAACACGTATGCTCACCTTAAACCGTTGTCGTACACTAACCTGTCCCCTAAACCGTCCCTGTCCCCTAACCCTAACCCTAACCCTAACCCTAACCCTAACACTTACCCGAAGCCTTACACTAACCCGTCCCTTAATCCTAAACCGTACGCTAACACGAAACCGTACCCTAACACGTACGCTCACCCTAAACAGTTGTCGTACCCTAACCTGTCCCCAAAACCGTCCCCGTCCCCTAACCCTAACCCTAACCCTAACCCTAACACTTACCCGAAGCCTTACACTAACCCGTCCCTTAATCCTAAACCGTACGCTAACACGAAACCGTACCCTAACACGTACGCTCACCCTAAACCGTTGTCGTACCCTAACCTGTCCCCAAAACCGTCCCCGTCCCCTAACCCTAACCCTAACCCTAACACTTACCCGAAGCCTTTCACTAACCCGTCCCCTAATCCTAAACCGTACGCTAACACTAAACCGTACCCTAACACGTACGCTCACCCTAAACCGTTGTCGTACCCTAACCTGTCCCCTAAACCGTCCCTGTCCCCTAACCCTAACCCTAACCCTAACCCTAACCCTTACCCGAACCCTTACCGTAACCCGCCCCTAATCCTAACACGTACGCTAACACTAAAGCGTACCCTAACACATACGCACACCCTAAACCGTTGTCGTACACTAACATGTCCCCAAAACCGTCCCCTTCTCCTAACCCTAACCCTAACCCTAACCCTAACACTAACCCTTACCCGAAGCCTTACCCTAACCCGTCCTCTAATCCTAACCAGTACGCTAACACTAACCCGTACCCTAACACGTACGCTCACCCTAAACCGTTGTCGTACCCTAACCTGTCCCCTAAAACGTCCCCGTTCCCTAACCCTAACCCTAACCCTAACCCTAACCCTTACCCGAAGCCTTACCCTAACCCGTCCCCTAATCCTAACCCGTACGCTAACACTAACACGTACCCTAACACGTACGCTCACCCTAAACCGTTGTCGTACCCTAACCTGTCCCCTACACCGTCCCCGTCCCCTACCCCTAACCCTAACCCTAACCCTAACCCTAACCCTTACCCGAAGCCTTACCCTAACCCGTCCCCTAATCCTAACCCATACGATAACACTAACCTGTACCCTAACACGTACGCTCACCCTAAACCGTTGTCGTACCCTAACCTGTCCCCTAAACCATCCCCGTCCCCTAACCCTAACCCTAACCCTAACCCTGAACCTTACCCAAAGCCTTACCCTAACCCGTACGCTAACACTAACCCGTACCCTAACACGTACGCTCACCCTAAACCGTTGTCGTACACAAACCTGTCCCCTAAACCGTCCCCGTCCCCGTCCCCTAACCCTAACCCTAACCCTAACCCTTACCCGAAGACTTACCCTAACCCGTCCCCTAATCCTAACCCGTTGGCTAACACTAAACCGTACCCTAACACGTACGCTCACCCTAAACCGTTGTCGTACCCTAACCTGTCCCCTAAACCGTCCCCAGTCCCCTAACCCTAACCCTAACCCTAACCCTAACCCTTACCCGAACCCTTACCGTAACCCGCCCCTAATCCTAACACGTACGCTAACACTAAAGCGTACCCTAACACATACGCACACCCTAAACCGTTGTCGTACACTAACCTGTCCCCTAAACCGTCCCCTTCTCCTAACCCTAACCCTAACCCTAACCCTAACACTAACCCTTACCCGAAGCCTTACCCTAACCCGTCCTCTAATCCTAACCCGTACGCTAACACTAACCCGTACCCTAACACGTACGCTCACCCTAAACCGTTGTCGTACCCTAACCTGTCCCCTAAAACGTCTCCGTCCCCTAACCCTAACCCTAACCCTAACCCTTACCCGAAGCCTTACACTAACCCGTACCCTAAACCTAACCCGTACGCTAACACTTACCCGTACCCTAACACGTACGCTCACTCTAAACCATTGTCGTACCCTAACCTGTACCCTGAACCATCCCCGTCCCCTATCCCTAACCCTAACCCTAACCCTTACCCGAAGCCTAACACTAACCCATCCCCTAATCCTTACCCGTACGCTAACCCTAACCCGTACCCTAACATGTACACTCAACCTAAACCGTTGTCGTACCCTAACCTGTCCCCTAAACCGTCCCCATCCCCTAACCCTAACCCTAAACCTAACCCTAACACTTACCCGAAGCCTTACCCTATCCCGTCCCCTAATCCTAACCCGTACGCTAACACTAACCCATACCCTAAAACGTACGCTCACCCTAAACCGTTGTCGTACCCTAACCTGTCCACTAAACCATCCCCATCCCCTAACCCTAACCCTAAACCTAACCCTTACCCGAAGCCTTACCCTAACCCGTCCCCTAATCCTAACGCGTACGCTAACACTAAACCGTACCCTAACACGTACGCTCACCCTAGACCGTTGTCGTAGCCTAACCTGTCCCCGAAACCGTCACCGTCCCCTAACCCTAACCCTAAACCTAACCCTAACCCGAACCCTTACCCGAAGCCTTACCCTAACCCGTCCCCTAATCCTAACCCATACGATAACACTAACACGTACCCTAACACGTACGCTCACCCTAAACCGTTGTCGTACCCTAACCTGTCCCCTAAACCATCCCCGTCCCCTAACCCTAACCCTAACCCTAACCCTAAACCTTACCCAAAGCCTTACCCTAACCCGTCCCCTAATCCTTACCCGTACGCTAACACTAACCCGTACCCTAACACGTACGCTCACCCTAAAACGTTGTCGTACACAAACCTGTCCCCTAAACCGTCCCCGTCCCCGTCCCCTAACCCTAACCCTAATCCTAACCCTAACCCTTACCCGAAGCCTTACCCTAACCCGTCCCCAATCCTAACCCGTACGCTAACACTAACCGGTACCCTAACACGTACGATCACCCTAAACTGTTGTCGTACCCTAACCTGTCCAACAAACCGTCGCCGTCCCCTAACCCTAACCCTAACCCTAACCCTAACACTTACCCGAAGCCTTACACTAACCCGTCCCTTAATCCTAACCCGTACGCTAACACGAACCCGTACCCTAACACGTACGCTCAACCTAAACCGTTGTCGTACCCTAACCTGTCCCCAAAACCGTCCCCGTCCCCTAACCCTAACCCTAACCCTAACACTTACCCGAAGCCTTACACTAACCCGTCCCCTAATCCTAAACCGTACGCTAACACTAAACCGTACCCTAACACGTACGCTCACCCTAAACCGTTGTCGTACCCTAACCTGTCCCCTAAACCGTCCCCGTCCCCTAACCCTAACCCTAACCCTAACCCTAACCCTTACCCGAACCCTTACCGTAACCCGCCCCTAATCCTAACACGTACGCTAACACTAAAGCGTACTCTAACACATACGCACACCCTAAACCGTTGTCGTACACTAACCTGTCCCCTAAACCGTCCCCTTCTCCTAACCCTAACCCTAACCCTAACCCTAACACTAACCCTTACCCGAAGCCTTACCCTAACCCGTCCTCTAATCCTAACCCGTACGCTAACACTAACCCGTACCCTAACACGTACGCTCACCCTAAACCGTTGTCGTACCCTAACCTGTCCCCTAAAACGTCCCCGTCCCCTAACCCTAACCCTAACCCTTACCCGAAGCCTTACACTAACCCGTACACTAAACCTAACCCGTACGCTAACACTAACCCGTACCCTAACACGTACGCTCACTCTAAACCATTGTCGTACCATAACCTGTACCCTAAAACATCCGCGTCCCCTATCCCTAACCCTAACCCTAACCCTAACCCTTACCCGAAGCCTAACACTAACCCATCCCCTAATCCTAACCCGTACGCTAACACTAACACGTACCCTAACACGTACGCTCACCCTAAACCGTTGTCGTACCCTAACCTGTCCCCTAAACCGTCCCCGTTCCCTAACCCTAACCCTAACCCTAACCCTAACACTTACCCGAAGCATTACACTAACCAGTCCCCTAATCCTAACCCGTATGCTAACTATAACCCATACCCTAACACGTACGCTCACCCTAAACCGTTGTCGTACCCTAACCTGTCCCCTAAACCGTCCCCGTTCCCTAACCCTAACCCTAACCCTAACCCTAACACTAACCCTTACCCGAAGCCTTACACTAACCCGTCCCCTAATCCTTACCCGTACGCTAACACTAAACCGTAGCCTAACACGTACGCTCACCCTAAACCGTTGTCATACCCTAACCTGTCCCCTAAACCGTCCCCGTCCCCTAACCCTAACCCTAACCCTAACTCTAACCCTAATCCTTACCTGAAGCCTTACCCTAAACCGTCCCGTAATCCTAACACGTACGCTAACACTAACCCGTACACTAACACGTACGCTCACCCTAAACCGTTCTTGTACCCTAACCTGTCCCCTAAACCGTCCCCGTCCCCGTCCCCTAACCCTAACCCTAACCCGAACCCTTACCCGAAGCCTTACCCTAACCCGTCCCCTAATCCTAACCCGTACGCTAACACTAACCCGTACCCTAACACGGACGCTCACCCTAAACCGTTGTCGTACCCTAACCTGTCCCCTAAACCGTCCCGTTCCCCTAACCCTACCCTAACCCTAACCCTAACCCTTACCCGAAGCCTTACCCTAAACCATCCCCTAATCCTTACCTGAACGCTAACACTAATCCATACCCTAACACGTAGGCTCACCCAAAACCGTTGTTGTGCCCTAACCTGTGCCCTAAACCGTCCCCGTCCCCTAACCCTAACCCTAACCCTAACATTAACCCTTACCCGAAGCATTATCCTAACCCGTCCCTTAATCCTAAACCGTATGCTAACTCTAACCCATACCCTAACACGTACGCTCACCCTAAACCGTTGTCATACCCTAACCTGTCCCTTAAACCGTCCCCGTTCCCTACCCCTAACCCTAACCCTAACCCTAACCCTTACCAGAAGCCTTACCCTAACCCGTCCCCTAATCCTAACCCGTACGCTAACATTAACCCGTACACTAACACGTACGCTCACCCTAAACCGTTGTCATACACTAACCTGTCCCCTAAACCGTCTCCGTCCCCGTCCCCTAACCCTAACCCTAACTCTAATCCTTACCCGAAGCCTTACCCTAACCCTTCCCCGAATCCTAAACCGTAGGCTAACACTAACCCGTACCCTAACACGTATGCTCACCCTAAACCGTTGTCGTACCCTAACCTGTCCCCTAAACCGTCCCCATCCCCTAACCCTAACCCTAACCCTAACCCTTACCCGAAGCCTTACCCTAACCCATCCCCTAATCCTAACCCGTACGCTAACACTAATCCGTACCCTAACACTTACGCTCACCCTAAAACTTTGTCGTACACTAACCTGTCCCCTAAACCGTCCCCGTCTCCTAACCCTAACCCTAACCCTAACCCTAACCCTAATCCTAACACTTACCCGAAGCCTTACCCTAACGTGTCCCCTAATCCTAACCCGTACGCTAAAACTAACACGTACCCTAACACGTACGCTCACACTAAACCGTTGTCGTACCCTAACCTGTCCCCTAAACCGTCCCCGTCCCCTAACCCTAACCCTAACCCTAACCCTAATCCTTACCTGAAGCCTTACCCTAACCCGTCACGTAATCCTAACCCGTACGCTAACACTAACCCGTACACTAACACGTACGCTCACCCTAAACCGTTCTGGTACCCTAACCTGTCCCCTAAACCGTCCCCGTCCCCGTCCCCTAACCCTAAGCCTAACCCGAACCCTTACCCGAAGCCTTACCCTAACCCGTCCCCTAATCCTAACCCGTACGCTAACACTAACCCGTACCCTAACACGGACGCTCACCCTAAACCGTTGTCGTAGCCTAACCTGTCCCCTAAACCGTCCCCGTCCCCTAACCCTAACCCTAACCCTAACACTTACCCGAAGCCTTACACTAAACCATCCCCTAATCCTAACCCGTACGCTAACCCTAACACGTACCCTAACACGTACGCTCACGCTCAACCATTGTCGTACCCTAACCTGTACCCTAAACCATCCCCGCCCCTATCCCTAACCCTAACCCTAACCCTAACCCTTACCCGAAGCCTTACCCTTACCCGTCCCCTAATCCTAACCGTTACACTAACACTAACACGTACCCTAACACGTACGCTCACCCTAAAACGTTGTCGTACCATAACCTGTCCCCTAAACCGTCCCCGTCACCTAACACTAACCCTAACCCTAACCCTTACCCGAAGCCTTACCCTAACCCGTCCCATAAGCCTAACCCGTACGCTAACACTAACCCATACCCTAACACGTACGCTCACCCTAAACCCTTATCGTACACTAACCTGTCCCCTAAACCGTCCCCGTCCCCTAACCCTAACCCTAACCCTAACCCGAACACTTACCGAAAGCCTTACTCTAACCCGTCCCCTAATCCTAACCCGTACGCTAACCATAAGTAGTACCCTAACACGTACGCTCACCCTAAACCGTTGTCGTACCCTAACCTGTCCCCTAAACCGTCCCCGTCCCCTAACCCTAACCCTAACCCTAACCCTTACCCGAAGCCTTACACTAACCCGTCCCCTAATCGTAACCCGTACGCTAACACTAACCCGTAGCCTAACACGTACACTCACCCTAAACCGTTGTCGTACCCTAAACTGTCCCCTAAACCGTCCCCGTCCCCTAACCCTAACCCTAACCCTAATCCTTACCTGAAGCCTTACGCTAACTCGTCCCGTAATACTAACACATACGCTAACACTAACTCGTACCCTAACACGTACGCTCACCCTAAACCGTTGTCGTACGCTAAGCTGTCCCCTAAACCTTCCCTGTCCCCTAACCCTAAACCTCAACCTAACCCTTACCCGAAGCCTTACCCTAACCCCTCCCCTAATCCTAACACGTACGCTAACACTAACCCGTAGCCTAACACGTACGCTCACCATAAACCATTGTCGTACTCTAACCTGTCCCCTAAACCGTCCCCGTCCCGTAACACTAACCCTAACCCTAACCCTAACCCTTACCCGAAGCCTTACCCTAACCCGTCCCCTAATCCTAACCCGTACGCTAACACTAAACCATACCCTAACACGTACGCTCACTCTAAACCGTTGTCGTACGCTAACCTGTCCCCTAAACCGTCCCCGTCCCCTAACCCTAACCCTAACCCTAACCCTTACCCGAAGCCTTATCCTAACCCGTCCCCTAATCCTAACCCGTACGCTAAGAGTAACCCGTACCCTAACACGTACGCTCAGCCTAAACCGTTGTCGTACCCTAACCTGCCCCTAAACCGTCACCGACCCCTAACCCTAACCCTAACCCTAACCCTAACACTTACCCGAAGCATTACACTAACCCGACCCCTAATCCTAACCCGTATGCTAACTATAACCCATACCCTACCACGTACGCTCACCCTAAACCGTTGTCGTACACTAACCTGTCCCCTAAACCGTCCCCGTTCCCTAACCCTAACCCTAACCCTAACCCTAACACTAACCCTTACCCGAAGCATTACACTAACCCGTCCCCTAATACTTACCCGTACGCTAACACTAAACCATAGCCTAACACGTACGCTCACCCTAAACCGTTGTCATACCCTAACCTGTCCCCTAAACCGTCCCCGTCCCCTAACCCTAACCCTAACCCTAACTCTAACCCTAATCCTTACCTGAAGCCTTACCCTAAACCGTCCCGTAATCCTAACCCGTACGCTAACACTAACCCGTACACTAACACGTACGCTCACCCTAAACCGTTCTCGTACCCTAACCTGTCCCCTAAACCGTCCCCGTCCCCGTCCCCTAAGCCTAACCCTAACCCTAACCCTTACCCGAAGCCTTACCCTAACCCGTCCCCTAATCCTAACCCGTACGCTAACACTAACCCGTACCCTAACACGGACGCTCACCCTAAACCGTTGTCATACCCTAACCTGTCCCCTAAACCGTCCCCGTCCCCTAACCCTACCCTAACCCTAACCCTAACCCTTACCCGAAGCCTTACACTAAACCATCCCCTAATCCTAACCCGTACGCTAACCCTAACCCGTACCCTAACACGTACGCTCACGCTCAACCATTGTCGTACCCTAACCTGTACCCTAAACCATACCCGCCCCTATCCCTAACCCTAACCCTAACCCTAACCCTTACCCGAAGCCTTACCATTACCCGTCCCCTAATCCTAACCGTTACGCTAACACTAACACGTACCCTAACACGTACGCTCACCCTAAAATGTTGTCGTACCATAACCTGTCCCCTAAACCGTCCCCGTCACCTAACCCTAACCCTAACCCTAACCCTTACCCGAAGCCTTACCCTAACCCGTCCCATAAGCCTAACCCGTACGCTAACACTAACCCATACCCTAACACGTACGCTCACCCTAAACCCTTATCGTACACTAACCTGTCCCCTAAACCGTCCCCGTCCCCTAACCCTAACCCTAACCCTAACCCTAACACTTACCCGAAGCCTTACTCTAACCCGTCCCCTAATCCTAACCCGTACGCTAACCATAACTAGTACCCTAACACGTACGCTCACCCTAAACCGTTGTCGTACCCTAACCTGTCCTCTAAACCGTCCCCATCCCCTAACCCTAACCCTAACCCTAACACTTACCCGAAGCCTTACACTAACCCGTCCCCTAATCGTAACCCGTACGCTAACACTAACCCGTAGCCTAACACGTACACTCACCCTAAACCGTTGTCGTACCCTAAACTGTCCCCTAAACCGTCCCCGTCCCCGTCCCCTAACCCTAATCCTTACCTGAAGCCTTACGCTAACTCGTCCCGTAATACTAACACATACGCTAACACTAACTCGTACCCTAACACGTACGCTCACCCTAAACCGTTGTCGTACGCTAAGCTGTCCCCTAAACCTTCCCTGTCCCCTAACCCTAAACCTCAACCTAACCCTTACCCGAAGCCTTACCCTAACCCCTCCCCTAATCCTAACACGTACGCTAACACTAACCCGTAGCCTAACACGTACGCTCACCATAAACCATTGTCGTACTCTAACCTGTCCCCTAAACCGTCCCCGTCCCCTAACACTAACCCTAACCCTAACCTTAACCCTAACCCTTACCCGAAGCCTTACCCTAACCCGTCCCCTAATCCTAACCCGTACGCTAACACTAAACCATACCCTAACACGTACGCTCACTCTAAACCGTTGTCGTACGCTAACCTGTCCCCTAAACCGTCCCCGTCCCCTAACCCTAACCCTAACCCTAACCCTTACCCGAAGCCTTATCCTAACCCGTCCCCTAATCCTAACCCGTACGCTAAGAGTAACCCGTACCCTAACACGTACGCTCACCCTAAACCGTTGTCGTACCCTAACCTGCCCCTAAACCGTCAACGACCCCTAACCCTAACCCTAACCATAACCCTAACCCTTACCCGAAGCATTACACTAACCCGTCCCCTAATCCTAACCCGTATGCTAACTATAACCCATACCCTAACACGTATGCTCACCCTAAACCGTTGTCGTACCCTAACCTGTCCCCTAAACCGTCCCCGTTCCCTAACCCTAACCCTAACCCTAACCCTAACACTAACCCTTACCCGAAGCCTTACACTAACCCGTCCCCTAATCCTAACCCGTACGCTAAAACTAACCCGTACACTAACACGTACGCTCACCCTGAACCGTTGTCGTACCCTAACCTGTCCCCTAAACCGTCCCCGTCCCCTAACTCTAACCCTAACCCTAACCCTATCCCTTACCCGAAGCCTTACCCTAAACCGTCCCCTAATCCTAAACCATACGATAACTCTAACCCATACCCTAACACGTACGCTCACCCTAAACCGTTGTCGTACCCTAACCTGTGCCCTAAACCATCCCCGTCCCCTAACCCTAACCCTAACCCTAAACCTAAACCTTACCCGAAGCCTTACCCTTACCCGTCCCCTAATCCTAACCGTTACGCTAACACTAACACGTACCCTAACACGTACGCTCACCCTAAAACGTTGTCGTACCATAACCTGTCCGCTAAACCGTCCCCGTCACCTAACACTAACCCTAACCCTAACCCTTACCCGAAGCCTTACCCTAACCCGTCCCATAAGCCTAACCCGTACGCTAACACTAACCCATACCCTAACACGTACGCTCACCCTAAACCCTTATCGTACACTAACCTGTCCCCTAAACCGTCCCCGTCCCCTAACCCTAACCCTAACCCTAACCCTAACACTTACCCAAAGCCTTACTCTAACCCGTCCCCTAATCCTAACCTGTACGCTAACCATAACTAGTACCCTAACACGTACGCTCACCCTAAACCGTTGTCGTACCCTAACCTGTCCCCTAAACCGTCCCCGTCCCCTAACCCTAACCCTAACCCTAACCCTTACCCGAAGCCTTACACTAACCCGTCCCCTAATCGTAACCCGTACGCTAACACTAACCCGTAGCCTAACACGTACACTCACCCTAAACCGTTGTCGTACCCTAAACTGTCCCCTAAACCGTCCCCGTCCCCTAACCCTAACACTAACCCTAATCCTTACCTGAAGCCTTACGCTAACTCGTCCCGTAATACTAACACATACGCTAACACTAACTCGTACCCTAACACGTACGCTCACCCTAAACCGTTGTCGTACGCTAAGCTGTCCCCTAAACCTTCCCTGTCCCCTAACCCTAAACCTCAACCTAACCCTTACCCGAAGCCTTACACTAACCCCTCCCCTAATCCTAACACGTACGCTAACACTAACCCGTAGCCTAACACGTACGCTCACCATAAACCATTGTCGTACTCTAACCTGTCCCCTAAACCGTCCCCGTCCCCTAACACTAACCCTAACCCTAACCCTAACCCTTACCCGAAGCCTTACCCTAACCCGTCCCCTAATCCTAACCCGTACGCTAACACTAAACCATACCCTAACACGTACGCTCACTCTAAACCTTTGTCGTACGCTAACCTGTCCCCTAAACCGTCCCCGTCCCCTAACCCTAACCCTAACCCTTACCCGAAGCCTTATCCTAACCCGTCCCCTAATCCTAACCCGTACGCTAAGAGTAACCCGTACCCTAACACGTACGCTCAGCCTAAACCGTTGTCGTACCCTAACCTGCCCCTAAACCGTCACCGACCCCTAACCCTAACCCTAACCCTAACCCTAACACTTACCCGAAGCATTACACTAACCCGACCCCTAATCCTAACCCGTATGCTAACTATAACCCATACCCTAACACGTACGCTCACCCTAAACCGTTGTCGTACCCTAACCTGTCCCCTAAACCGTCCCCGTTCCCTAACCCTAACCCTAACCCTAACCCTAACACTAACCCTTACCCGAAGCCTTACACTAACCCGTCCCCTAATACTTACCCGTACGCTAACACTAAACCATAGCCTAACACGTACGCTCACCCTAAACCGTTGTCATACCCTAACCTGTCCTCTAAACCGTCCCCGTCACCTAACCCTAACCCTAACCCTAACTCTAACCCTAATCCTTACCTGAAGCCTTACCCTAAACCGTCCCGTAATCCTAACCCGTACGCTAACACTAACCCGTACACTAACACGTACGCTCACCCTAAACAGTTCTCGTACCCTAACCTGTCCCCTAAACCGTCCCCGTCCCCGTCCCCTAAGCCTAACCCTAACCCTAACCCTTACCCGAAGCCTTACCCTAACCCGTCCCCTAATCCTAACCCGTACGCTAACACTAACCCGTACCCTAACACGGACGCTCACCCTAAACCGTTGTCGTACCCTAACCTGTCCCCTAAACCGTCCCCGTCCCCTAACCCTACCCTAACCCTAACCCTAACCCTTACCCGAAGCCTTACACTAAACCATCCCCTAATCCTAACCCGTACGCTAACCCTAACCCGTACCCTAACACGTACGCTCACGCTCAACCATTGTCGTACCCTAACCTGTACCCTAAACCATACCCGCCCCTATCCCTAACCCTAACCCTAACCCTAAGCCTTACCCGAAGCCTTACCCTTACCCGTCCCCTAATCCTAACCGTTACGCTAACACTAACACGTACCCTAACACGTACGCTCACCCTAAAACGTTGTCGTACCATAACCTGTCCCCTAAACCGTCCCCGTCACCTAACCTTAACCCTAACCCTAACCCTTACCCGAAGCCTTACCCTAACCCGTCCCATAAGCCTAACCCGTACGCTAACACTAACCCATACCCTAACACGTACGCTCACCCTAAACCCTTATCGTACACTAACCTGTCCCCTAAACCGTCCCCGTCCCCTAACCCTAACCCTAACCCTAACCCTAACACTTACCCGAAGCCTTACTCTAACCCGTCCCCTAATCCTAACCCGTACGCTAACCATAACTAGTACCCTAACACGTACGCTCACCCTAAACCGTTGTCGTACCCTAACCTGTCCTCTAAACCGTCCCCGTCCCCTAACCCTAACCCTAACCCTAACACTTACCCGAAGCCTTACACTAACCCGTCCCCTAATCGTAACCCGTACGCTAACACTAACCCGTAGCCTAACACGTACACTCACCCTAAACCGTTGTCGTACCCTAAACTGTCCCCTAAACCGTCCCCGTCCCCGTCCCCTAACCCTAATCCTTACCTGAAGCCTTACGCTAACTCGTCCCGTAATACTAACACATACGCTAACACTAACTCGTACCCTAACACGTACGCTCACCCTAAACCGTTGTCGTACGCTAAGCTGTCCCCTAAACCTTCCCTGTCCCCTAACCCTAAACCTCAACCTAACCCTTACCCGAAGCCTTACCCTAACCCCTCCCCTAATCCTAACACGTACGCTAACACTAACCCGTAGCCTAACACGTACGCTCACCATAAACCATTGTCGTACTCTAACCTGTCCCCTAAACCGTCCCCGTCCCCTAACACTAACCCTAACCCTAACCCTAACCCTAACCCTAACCCTTACCCGAAGCCTTACCCTAACCCGTCCCCTAATCCTAACCCGTACGCTAACACTAAACCATACCCTAACACGTACGCTCACTCTAAACCGTTGTCGTACGCTAACCTGTCCCCTAAACCGTCCCCGTCCCCTAACCCTAACCCTAACCCTAACCCTTACCCGAAGCCTTATCCTAACCCGTCCCCTAATCCTAACCCGTACGCTAAGAGTAACCCGTACCCTAACACGTACGCTCACCCTAAACGGTTGTCGTACCCTAACCTGTCCCTAAACCGTCACCGACCCCTAACCCTTACCCTAACCCTAACCCTAACCCTTACCCGAAGCATTACACTAACCCGTCCCCTAATCCTAACCCGTATGCTAACTATAACCCATACCCTAACACGTACGCTCACCCTAAACCGTTGTCGTACCCTAACCTGTCCCCTAAACCGTCCCAGTTCCCTAACCCTAACCCTAACCCTAACCCTAACACTAACCCTTACCCGAAGCCTTACACTAACCCGTCCCCTAATCCTAACCCGTACGCTAAAACTAACCCGTACACTAACACGTACGCTCACCCTGAACCGTTGTCGTACCCTAACCTGTCCCCTAAACCGTCCCCATCCCCTAACTCTAACCCTAACCCTAACCCTATCCCTTACCCGAAGCCTTACCCTAAACCGTCCCCTAATCCTAAACCATACGATAACTCTAACCCGTACCCTAACACGTACGCTCACCGTAAACCGTTGTCGTACCCTAACCTGTCCCCTAAACCGTCCCCGTCCCCTAACCCTAACCCTAAACCTAACCCTAACCCTTACCCGAAGCCTTACCCTAACCCGTCCCCTAATCCTAAACCGTACGCTAACACGAACCTGTACTCTAAAACGTACGCTCACCCTAAACCGTTGTCGTACCCTAACCTGTCCCCTAAACCGTCCCCGTCCCATAACCCTAACCCTACACCTAACCCTAACCCTTACCCGAAGCCTTACCCTAACCCGTCCCCTAATCCTAAACCGTACGCTAACACTAACCCGTACCCTAACACGTATGCTCACCCTAAACCGTTGACGTACCCTAACCTCTCCCCTACACCGTCCCCATCCCCTAACCCTAACCCTAACCCAAACCCTAACCCTTACCCGAAGCCCTACCCTAACCCATCCCCTAATCCTAACCCGTATGCTAACTCTAACCCGTACCCTAACACGTACGCTCACCCTAAACCGTTGTCGTACCCTAACCTGTCCCCTAAACCGTCCCCGTCCCCTAACCCTAACCCTAACCCTAGCCCTTACCCGAAGCCTTACCCTAACCCATCCCCTAATCCTAACCCGTACGCTAACACTAACCCGTAGCCTAACACATACGCTCACCCTAAACCGTTGTCGTACCCTAACCTGTCCCCTAAACCGTCCCTGTCCCCTAACCCTAACCCTAACCCTAACCCTAATACTTACCTGAAGACTTACGCTAACTTGTCCCGTAATCCTAACCCGTACGCTAACACTAACCCGTACCCTAACACGTACGCTCACCCTAAAGCGTTGTCGTACCCTAACATGTCCCCTAAACCGTCCCCGTCCCCTAACCCTAACCCTAAACCTAACCCTAACGCTAAACCTTACCCGAAGCCTTACTCTAACCCGTCCCCTAATCCTAACCCGTACGCTAACAATAACCCGTACCCTAACACGTACACTCACCCTAAACAGTTGTCGTACCCTAACCTGTCCCCTAAACCATCGGCGTCCCCTAACCCTAACCCTAACCCTAACCCTAACCCTTACCTGAAGCCTTAACCTAACCCGTCCCTTAATCCTAACCCGTACGCTAACACTAACCCGTACCCTAACACGTACGCTCACTCTAAAGCATTGTCGTACCCTAACCTGTCCCCTAAACCATCCACATCCCCTATCCCTAACCCTAATCCTAACCATAACCCTAACCCTTATCCGAAGCCTTTCCCTAAACCGTCCCCTAAACCTAAGCCGTACGCTAACACTAACCCGTACCCTAACACGTACGCTCACCCTAAACCGTTGTCGTACCCGAACCTGTCCCCTAAACCGTCCCCGTCCCCTAACCCTAACCCTAACCCTAACCCTAACCCTTACCCGAAGCCTTACCCTAACCCGTCCCCTATTCCTAACCCGTATGATAACACTAATGAGTACCCTAACACGTACGCTCACCCTAAACCGTTGTCGTACCCTAACCTTTCGCCTAAGCCGTCACCGTCCCCTAACCCTAACCCTAACCCTAACCCTAAACCGAACCCTTACCCGAAGCCTTACCCTAACCCGTCCCCTAATCCTAACCCGTACGCTAACACTAACCCATACCCTAACACGTACGCTCACCCTAAACATTTGTCGTACCCTAACCTGGCCCCTAAACCGTCCCCGTCCCCTAACCCTAACACTAACCCTAACCCTAACCCTTACCCAAAGCCTTACCCTAACCCGTCCCCTAATCCTAAATCGTACGCTAACACGAACCCGTACCCTGACACTTACGCTCACCCTAAACTGCTGTCGTACCCTAACCTCTCCCTTAAACCGTCCCCATCCCCTAACCCTAACCCTAACCCTAAACCTAACCCTAACCCTTACCCGAAGCCTTACCCTAACCCGTCCCCTAATCCTAACCCATACGCTAACAGTAACCCGTACCCTAACACGTACGCTCACTCTAAACCGTTGTCGTACCCTAACCTGTTCCCTAAACCGTCCCTGTCCCATAACCCTAACCCTAAACCTAACCCTAACCCTAACCAGTACCCTAATATGTACGGTCACCCTAAACCGTTGTCATACACTAACCTGTCCCGTAAACCGTCCCCGTCCCCTAACCCTAACCCTAACCGTAACCCTAACCCTAATCCTTACCCGAAGCCTTACTCTAACCCGTCCCCTAATCCTAACCCGTACGCTAAACATAACCAGTACCCTAACACGTACGCTCAGCCTAAACCGTTGTCGTACCCTAACCTGTCCCCTAAACCATCCCCGTCCCCTAACCCTAACCCTAACCCTAACCCTAACCCTTACCCGAAGCCTTACCCTAACCCGTCCCCTAAACCTAACCCGTATGCTAACACTAACCCATAGCCTAACACGTACGCTCAGCCTAAACCTTTGTCATACCCTAACCTGTCCCCTAAACCGTCCCCGTCCCCTAACCCTAACACTAACCGTAAGCCTAAACCTAACACTTACCCAAAGCCTTACCCTAACCCGTCCCGTAATACTAACCCTTACGCTAACACTAACCCGTAACCTAACACGTACACTCACCCTAAACAGTTGTCGTACCCTAACCTGTCCCCTAAACCGTCGCCGTCCCCTAACCCTAACCCTAACCCTAACCCTTACCTGAAGCCTTACCCTAACCCGTCCCTTAATCCTAACCCGTACGCTAACACTAACCTGTACCCTAACACGTACACTCACCCTAAAACTTTGACGTACACTAACCTGTCCCCTAAACCATCCCCCTCCCCTAACCCTAACCTTAATCCTAAACCTAACCCTAACACTTACCCGAAGCCTTACCCTAAACCGTCCCCTAAACCTAACCCGTCACCTAACACTAACACGTACCCTAACACGTACGCTCACCCTAAAGCGTTGACGTACCCGAACCTGTCCCCTAAACCGTCCCCGTCCCCGTCCCCTAACCCTGTCCCTAACCCTAACCCTTACCCGAAACCTTACCCTAACCCGTCCCCTAATCCTAACCCGTAGGCTAACAGTAACCCGTACCCTAACACGTATGCTCACCCTAAACCGTTGTCCTACCCTAACCTGTCCCCTAAACCGTCCCCATCCCCTAACCCTAACCCTAAACCTAACCCTTACCCGAAGCCTTACCCTAACCCGTCCCCTAATCCTAACCCGTACGCTAACACTAACCCGTACCCTAACACGTACGCTCACCCTAAACCGTTGTCGTACCCTAACCTGTCCCCTAAACCATCCCCGTCCCCTAACCCTAACCCTAACCCTTACCCGAAGTCTTACCGTAACCCGTCCCCTAATCCTAACCCGTACGCTAACACTAAACCGTACCCTAACACATACCCACACCCTAAAACGTTGTCGTACACTAACCTGTCCCCTAAACCGTCCCCATCTCCTAACTCTAACCCTAACCCTAACCCTAACCCTGACCCTTACCCGAAGCCTTACCCTAAACCGTCCTCTAATCCTAACCCGTACGCTAACACTAACCCATACCCTAACAAGTACACTCACCCTAAACCATTGTCGTACACTAACCTGTCCCCGAAACCGTCCCCGTCCCCTAAACCTAACCCTAAACCTAACCCTAACCCTTACCCGAAGCCTTACCCTAACCCGTCCCCAAATCCTTACCCGTACGCTAACGCTAAACCATAGCCTAACACGTACGCTCACCCTAAACCGTTGTCGTACCCTAACCTGTACCCTAAATCATCACCGTCCCCTAACTCTAACCCTAAACCTAACCCTAACCCGAACCCTTACACGAAGTCTTACCCTAACCCGTGCCCTAATCCTAAACCGTACGCTAACACTAACCCGTACCCTAACACGTACGCTCACCCTAAACCGTTTTTGTACCCTAACCTGTCCCCTAAACCGTCCCCGTCCCCTAACCCTAACACTAACCCTAACCCTAAACCTTACCCAAAGCCTTACACTAACCCATCCCCAATCCTAAACCGTACGCTAAGCCTAACCCGTACCCTAACACGTACGCTCACCCTAAACCGTTGTCGTACCCTAACCTGTCCCCTAAACAATCCCCGTCCCCGTCCCCTAACCCTAAACCTAACCCTAACCCTAACCCTTACGCGAAGCCTTACCCTAACTCGTCCCCTAATCCTAACCCGTACGCTAACACTAACCCGTACCCTAACACGTACGCTCACCCTAAACCGTTGTCGTACCCTAACCTGTCCCCTAAACCGTCCCCGACCCCTAACACTAACCCTAACCCTAACCCTTACCCGAAGCCTTACCCTAACCCGTCCCCTAACACTAACACGTACGCTAACTCTAACCCGTACCCTAACACGTACGCTCACCCTAAACCGTTGTCGTACCCTAACCTGTCCCCTAAACCGTCCCCATCCCCTAACCCTAACCCTAACCCTAAACCTAACCCTAACCCTTTCCCGAAGCCTTACCCCAACCCGTCCCCTAAACCTAACCCGTACGCTAACACTAAACCGTACCCTAACACATACGCACACCCTAAACCGTTGTCGTACACTAACCTGTCCCCTAAACCGTCCCCCTCCCCTAACCCTAACCCTAACCCTTACCATAAACCTAAGCCTAACCCTTACCCAAAGCCTTACCCTAACCCGTACCCTAATCCTAACCCGTACGCTAACACTAACCCGTACCCTAACACGTACGCTCACCCTAAACCATTGTCGTACACTAACCTGTCCCCTAAACCGTCCCCGTTCCCTAACCCTAACCCTAACCCTAACACTAAACCTAACCCTAACCCTTACCCGAAGCCTTACCCTAACCCGTCCCCTAATCCTAACCCGTACGCTAACAATAACACGTACCCTAACACGTACGCTCACCCTAAACGGTTGTCGTACCCTAACCTGTCCCCTAAACCGTCCCAGTGCCCTAACCCTAATCCTCACCCTAACCCTTACCCGAAGCCTTACCCTAACCCGTCCCCTAATCCTAACCCGTACGTTAACACTAAACCGTACACTAACACGTACGCTCACCCTAAACCGTCCCCGTCCCCTAACCCTAACCCTAACCCTAACCCGAACCCTTACCCGAACCTTACCCTAACCCGTCACCTAATCATAACCCGTACGCTAACTCTAAACCGTACCCTATCACGTACGCTCACCCTAAACCGTTGTTGTACCCTAACATGTCCCCTAAACCGTCCCCGTCCCCTAACCCTAACCCTAAATCTAACCCTAACCCTAACCCTTACCTGAAGCCTTACACTAACCCGTCCCGTAATCCTAACCCGTACGGTAACACTAACCCGTACCCTAACACGTACGCTCACCCTAAACCGTTGTCGTACCCTAACCTGTCCCCTAAACCGTCCCCATCCCCATCCCCTAACCCTAACCCTAACCCTAACCCTTACCCGAAGCCTTACCCTAACCCGTCCCCTAATCCTAACTGGTACGCTAACAATAACCCGTACCCTAACACGTACGCTCACCCTAAACAGTTGTCGTACACTAACCTGTCCCCTAAACCGTCCCCATCCCCTAACCCTAACCATAACCTTAACCCTAACACTTACCCGAAGCCTTACCCTAACCCGTCCCCTAATCCTAACTGGTACGCTAACAATAACCCGTACCCTAACACGTACGCTCACCCTAAACACTTGTCGTACCCGAACCTGTCCCCTAAACCGTCCCTGTACCCTGACCCTAACCCTAACCCTAAAGCCTTACCCTAACCCGTCCCTTAATCCTAACCCGTACGCTAACACTAACCCGTACCCTAACACGTACGCTCACCCTAAACCATTGTCGTACCCTAAACTGTCCCCTAAACCATCCCCATCCCGTAATGCTAACCCTAATCCTAACCCTAAACCTAACCCTTACCCGAAGCCTTACCCTGAACCGTCCCCTAAACCTAACCCGTACGCTAACACTAACCCGTACCCTAACACGTACGTTCACCCTAAACCGTTGTCGTACACGAACCTGTCCCCTAAACCGTCCCCGTCCCCTAACCCTAACCCTAACCCTAACCCTAAACCTTACCCGAAGCCTTACCCTAACCTGTCCCCTAATCCTAACACGTAGGCTAACACTAACCCGAACCCTAACACGTATGCTCACCCTAAAACGTTGTCGTACCCTAAGCTGTCCCCTAAACCGTCGCCGTCCCCTAACCCTAACCCTAACCCTAACCCTAACCCTTACCCGAAGTCTTACCCTAACTCGTCCCCTAATCCTAACCCGTACGCTAACACTAACCCGTACGCTAACACGTACGCTCATCCTAAACCGTTGTCGTACCCTAACCTGTCAGCTAAACCGTCCCCATCCCCTAACCCTAACCCTAACCCTAACCTTAACCCTAACCCTTATCCGAAGCCTTACCCTAAACCGTCCCCTAATCCTAACTCGTACGCTCACACTAACACGTACCCTAACACGAACGCTCACCCTAAACCGTTGTCGTACTCTAACCTGTCCCCTAAACCGTCCCCATCCCCTAACCCTAACCCTAACCCTAACCCTTACCCGAAGCCTTACCCTAACCCGTCCCCTAATCCTAACCCTTACGATAACACTAACACGTACCCTAACACGTACGCTCACCCTAAACTGTTTTCGTACCCTAACCTGTCCCCTAAACCGTCCCCGTCCCCTAACCCTAACCCTAACCCTAACCCTAACCCTTACTCGAAGCCTTACCCTAACCCGTCCCCTAATCCTAACCCATACGCTAACACTAACCCGTACCCTAACACGTACGCTCACCCTAAACCGTTGTCGTACCCTAACCTGTCCCCTAAACCGTCCCCGTCCCCTAACCCTAACCCTAACCCTAACCCTAACCCTTTCCCGAATCCTTACCCTAACCCATCCCCTAATCCTAACCAGTACACTAACACTAACCCGTAGCCTAACACGTACGCTCATCATAAAACGTTGTCGTACCATAACCTGTCCCCTAAACCGTCCCTGTCCCCTAAACCTAACCCTAACCCTAACCCTAACCCTAACCCTTACCCGAAGCTTTACCCTAACCCGTCCCCTAATCCTAACCCCTACGCTAACACTAAACCGTACCCTAACACATACGCACACCCTAAACTGTTATCGTACACTAACCTGTCCCCTAAACCGTCCCCGTCTCCTAACCCTAACCCTAACCTTAACCCTAACCCTAACACTTACCCGAAGCCTTACCCTAACACGTCCTCTAATCCTAACCCGTACGCTAACACTAACCCTTACCCTAACACGTACGCTCACCCTAAACCGTTGTCGTATCCTAACCTGTCCCCTAAACCGTCCCCGTCCCCTAACCCTAACACTAACCCTAACCCTAACCCTTACCCGAAGCCTT
Organism: Phocoena phocoena; assembly: GCF_963924675.1. Taxonomy (NCBI): domain Eukaryota; kingdom Metazoa; phylum Chordata; class Mammalia; order Artiodactyla; family Phocoenidae; genus Phocoena; species Phocoena phocoena. Next base: position 68,813 of record NW_027077457.1, read on the forward strand.
ACCCTAACCCGTCCGCTAATCCTAACCCGTACGCTAACACTAACCCGTACCCTAACACGTACGCTCACCCTAAATCGTTGTCGTACACTAACCTGTGCCCTAAACCGTCCCCGTCCCCTAACCCTAACCCTAACCCTAACCCTAACCCTAACCGTCCCCGTCCCCTAACCCTAACAATAACCCTAACCCTAACACTTACCCGAAGCCTTACCCTAACCCGTCCCCTAGTCCAAACCCGTACGCTAACACTAACCCATACCCTAACAAGTACGCTCACCATAAACCACTGTCGTACACTAACCTTTCCCTTAAACCGTCCCCGTCCCCTAACCCTAACCCTAACCCTAACCCTAACCCTTACCCGAAGCCTTACCCTAACCCGTCCCCTAATCCTAACCCGCAAGTAACACTAACCCGTACCCTAACACGTACGCTCACCCTAAACCGTTGTCGTACCCTAACCTGTCCCCTAAACCGTCCCCGTCCCCTAACCCTAACCCTAACCCTAACCCTTTCCCGAAGCATTACCCTAACCCATCCCCTAATCCTAACCCGTACGCTAACACTAACCCGTAGCCTAACATGTACGCTCATCATAAACCGTTGTCGTACCATAACCTGTCACCTAAACCGTCCCCGTCGCCTAAATCTAACCCTAACCCTAACCCTAACCCTAAACCTTACCCAAAGCCTTACACTAACGCGTCCCCTAATCCTAACCCGTACTCTAACACTAACCCGTGCCCTAACACGTACGCTCACCCTAAACCGTTGTCGTACACTAACCTGTCCCCTAAACCGTCCCCGTCCCCGTCCCCGTCCCCTAACCCTAACCCTAACCCTTACATGAAGCCTTACCCTAACCCGTCCCCTAATCCTAACCCGTTGGCTAACACTAACCCGTACCCTAACACGTATGCTCACCTTAAACCGTTGTCGTACCCTAACCTGTCCCCTAAACCTTCCCCGTCCCCTAACCCTAACCCTAAACCTAACCCTAACCCTAACACTTACCCGAAGCCATACACTAACCCGTCCCCTAGTCCTAAACCGTACGCTAACACGAACCCGTACCCTAACACGTACGCTCACGATAAACCGTTGTCGTACCCTAACCTGTCCCCTAAACCGTCCCCGTTCCCTAACCCTAACCCTAACCCTAACCCTAACCCTAACCCTAACCCTAACCCTTACCTGAAGCCTTACCCTAACCCGTCCCATAATCCTAACCCGTACGCTAACACGTACGCTCACCCTAAACGGTTGTCGTACACTAACCTGTGCCCTAAACCGTCCCCGTCCCCTAACCCTAACCCTAACCCTAACCCTAACCCTAACCCTTACCCGAAGCCTTACAGTAACCCGTCCCATAATCCTAACCCATACGATAACACTAACCCGTACCCTAACACGTACGCTCACCCTAAACCGTTGTCGTAGCCTAACCTGTCCCCTAAACCGTCCCCATCCCCTAACCCTAACCCTAACGCTAACCCTAACCCTGACCCGAAGCCTTACCCTAACCAGTCCCCTAATCCTAACCCGTACGCTACAACTAACCCGTACCCTAACACGTACGCTCACCCTAAACCGTTGTCGTACCCTTACCTGTCCCCTAAACCGTCCCCGTCCCCTAACCCTAACAATAACACTAACCCTAACACTTACCCGAAGCCTTACCCTAACCCATCCCCTAGTCCAAACCCGTACGCTAACACTAACCCGTACCCTAACACGTACGCTCACCATAAACCGTTGTCGTACACTAACCTGTCCCTTAAACCGTCCCCGTCCCCTAACCCTAACCCTAACCCTAACCCTAACCCTTACCCGAAGCCTTACCCTAACCCGTCCCCTAATCCTAACCCGTATGCTAACTCTAACCCGTACCCTAACACGTACGCTCACCCTAAACCGTTGTCCTACTCTAACCTGTCCCCTAAACCGTTCCCGTCTCCTAACCCTAACCCTAACCCTAACCCTTACCCGAAGCCTTACCCTAACCCGTCCCCTAATCCTAACCCTTACGATAACACTAACCCGTACCCTAACATGTACGCTCACCCTAAACCGTTTTCGTACCCTAACCTGTCCCCTAAACCGTCCCCGTCCCCTAACCCTAAACCTAACCCTAACCCTAACCCTTACCCGAAGCCTTACCCTAACCCGTCCCCTAAACCTAACCCGTACGCTAACACTAACCCGTACCCTAACACGTACGCTCACCCTAAACCGTTGTCATACACTGACCTGTCCCCTAAACCGTCCCCGTCCCCGTCCCCTAACCCTAACCCTAACCCTAAACATAACCCTTACCCGAAGCCTTACCCTAACCCGTCCACTAATCCTAACCCGTCAGCTAACACTAACCCGTACCCTAACAAGTACACTCACCCTAAACCGTTGTCGTACCCTAACCTGTCCCCTAAACCGTTCCCGTCCCCTAACCCTAACCCTAACCCTAACCCTAACCCTTTCCCGAAGCCTTACTCTAACCCATCCCATAATCCTAACCCGTACGCTAACACTAACCCGTAGCCTAACACGTACGCTCATCATAAACCGTTTTCGTACCATAACCTGTCCCCTAAACCGTCCCCGTCCCCTAACCCTAACCCTAACCCTAACCCTAAACCTAGCCCTTACCCGAAGAATAACCCTAACCCGTCCCCTAATCCTAACCCGTACGCTAACACTAAACCGTACCCTAACACATACGCACACCCTAAACCGTTGTCGTATACTAACCTGTCCCCTAAACCGTCCCCGTCTCCTAACCCTAATCCTAACCCTAACCCTAACCCTAACCCTAACACTTACCCGAAGCCTTACCTTAACACGTCCTCTAATCCTAACCCGTACGCTAACACTAACCCGTACCCTAACACGTACGCTCACCCTAAACGGTTGTTGTACCCTAACCTGTCCCCTAAACCGTCCCCGTCCCCTAACCCTAACCCTAACCCTAACCTTAACCCTTACCCGAAGCCTTACCCTAACCCGTCCCCTAATCCTAACCCGTACGCTAACACTAACCCGTACCCTAACATGTACACTCAACCTAAACAGTTGTCGTACCCTAACCTGTCCCCTAAACCGTCCCCGTCCCCTAACCCTAACCCTAAACCTAAACCTAACACTTACCCGAAGCCTTACCCTATCCCGTCCCCTAATCCTAACCCGTACGCTAACACTAACCCATACCCTAAAACGTACGCTCACCCTAAACCGTTGTCGTACCCTAACCTGTCCCCTAAACCATCCCCATCCCCTAACCCTAACCCTAAACCTAACCCTTACCCGAAGCCTTACCCTAACCCGTCACCTAATCCTAACCCGTACGCTAACACTAAACCGTACCCTAACACGTACGCTCACCCTAGACCGTTGTCGTAGCCTAACTTGTCCCCGAAACCGTCACCGTCCCCTAACCCTAACCCTAAACCTAACCCTAACCCGAACCCTTACCCGAAGCCTTACCCTAACCCGTCCCCAATCCTAACCCGTACGCTAACACTAACCCGTACCCTAACACGTACGCTCACCCTAAACTGTTGTCATACCCTAACCTGTCCCCTAAACCGTCGCCGTCCCCTAACCCTAACCCTAACCCTAACCCTAACACTAACCCTTACCCGAAGCCTTACCCTAACCCGTCCCCTAATCCTAACCCATACGATAACACTAACACGTACCCTAACACGTACGCTCACCCTAAACCGTTGTCGTACCCTAACCTGTCCCCTAAACCATCCCCGTCCCCTAACCCTAACCCTAACCCTAACCCTAAACCTTACCCAAAGCCTTACCCTAACCCGTCCCCTAATCCTTACCCGTACGCTAACACTAACACGTACCCTAACACGTACGCTCACCCTAAAACGTTGTCGTACACAAACCTGTCCCCTAAACCGTCCCCGTCCCCGTCCCCTAACCCTAACCCTAACCCTAACCCTAACCCTTACCCGAAGCCTTACCCTAACCCGTCCCCTAATCCTAACCCGTTGGCTAACACTAACCCGTACCCTAACACGATTGGTCACCTTAAAACGTTGTCGTACCCTAACCTGTCCCCTAAACCGTCCCCGTCCCCTAACCCTAACCCTAACCCTAACCCTAACCCTAACACTTACCCGAAGCCTTACACTAACCCGTCCCTTAATCCTAACCCGTACGCTAACACGAACCCGTACCCTAACACGTACGCTCAACCTAAACCGTTGTCGTACCCTAACCTGTCCCCAAAACCGTCCCCGTCCCCTAACCCTAACCCTAACCCTAACACTTAGCCGAAGCCTTACACTAACCCGTCCCCTAATCCTAAACCGTACGCTAACACTAAACCGTACCCTAACACGTACGCTCAACCTAAACCGTTGTCGTACCCTAACCTGTCCCCAAAACCGTCCCCGTCCCCTAACCCTAACCCTAACCCTAACACTTACCCGAAGCATTACACTAACCCGTCTCCTAATCCTAACGCGTATGCTAACTATAACCCATAACCTAACACGTACGCTCACCCTAAACCGTTGTCGTACCCTAACCTGTCCCCTAAACCGTCCCCGTTCCCTAACCCTAACCCTAACCCTAACCCTAACACTAACCCTTACCCGAAGCCTTACACTAACCCGTCCCCTAATCCTTACCCGTACGCTAACACTAAACCGTAGCCTAACACGTACGCTCACCCTAAACCGTTGTCATACCCTAACCTGTCCCCTAAACCGTCCCCGTCCCCTAACCCTAACCCTAACCCTAACTCTAACCCTAATCCTTACCTGAAGCCTTACCCTAAACCGTCCCGTAATCCTAACACGTACGCTAACACTAACCCGTACCCTAACACGTACGCTCACCCTAAACCATTGTCGTACCCTAAACTGTCCCCTAAACCATCCCCATCCCGTAACGCTAACCCTAATCCTAACCCTAAACCTAACCCTTACCCGAAGCCTTACCCTGAACCGTCCCCTAAACCTAACCCGTACGCTAACAGTAACCCGTACCCTAACACGTACGTTCACCCTAAACCGTTGTCGTACACGAACCTGTCCCCTAAACCGTCCCCGTCCCCTAACCCTAACCCTAACCCTAACCCTAAACCTTACCCGAAGCCTTACCCTAACCTGTCCCCTAATCCTAACACGTAGGCTAACACTAACCCGAACCCTAACACGTATGCTCACCCTAAAACGTTGTCGTACCCTAAGCTGTCCCCTAAACCGTCGCCGTCCCCTAACCCTAACCCTAACCCTAACCCTAACCCTTACCCGAAGTCTTACCCTAACTCGTCCCCTAATCCTAACCCGTACGCTAACACTAACCCGTACGCTAACACGTACGCTCATCCTAAACCGTTGTCGTACCCTAACCTGTCAGCTAAACCGTCCCCATCCCCTAACCCTAACCCTAACCCTAACCTTAACCCTAACCCTTATCCGAAGCCTTACCCTAAACCGTCCCCTAATCCTAACTCGTACGCTCACACTAACACGTACCCTAACACGAACGCTCACCCTAAACCGTTGTCGTACTCTAACCTGTCCCCTAAACCGTCCCCATCCCCTAACCCTAACCCTAACCCTAACCCTTACCCGAAGCCTTACCCTAACCCGTCCCCTAATCCTAACCCTTACGATAACACTAACACGTACCCTAACACGTACGCTCACCCTAAACTGTTTTCGTACCCTAACCTGTCCCCTAAACCGTCCCCGTCCCCTAACCCTAACCCTAACCCTAACCCTAACCCTTACTCGAAGCCTTACCCTAACCCGTCCCCTAATCCTAACCCATACGCTAACACTAACCCGTACCCTAACACGTACGCTCACCGTAAACCGTTGTCATACACTGACCTGTCCCCTAAACCGTCCCCGTCCCCGTCCCCTAACCCTAACCCTAACCCTAACCCTAACCCTTACCCGAAGCCTTACCCTAATCCGTCCCCTAATCCTAACCTGTCAGCTAACACTAACCCGTACCCTAACACGTACGCTCACCCTAAACCGTTGTCGTACCCTAACCTGTCCCCTAAACCGTCCCCGTCCCCTAACCCTAACCCTAACCCTAACCCTAACCCTAACCGTCCCCGTCCCCTAACCCTAACAATAACCCTAACCCTAACACTTACCCGAAGCCTTACCCTAACCCGTCCCCTAGTCCAAACCCGTACGCTAACACTAACCCATACCCTAACAAGTACGCTCACCATAAACCGTTGTCGTACACTAACCTTTCCCTTAAACCGTCCCCGTCCCCTAACCCTAACCCTAACCCTAACCCTAACCCTTACCCGAAGCCTTACCCTAACCCGTCCCCTAATCCTAACCCGTCAAGTAACACTAACCCGTACCCTAAAACGTACGCTCACCCTAAACCGTTGTCGTACCCTAACCTGTCCCCTAAACCGTCCCCGTCCCCTAACCCTAACCCTAACCCTAACCCTTTCCCGAAGCATTACCCTAACCCATCCCCTAATCCTAACCCGTACGCTAACACTAACCCGTAGCCTAACATGTACGCTCATCATAAACCGTTGTCGTACCATAACCTGTCACCTAAACCGTCCCCGTCGCCTAAATCTAACCCTAACCCTAACCCTAACCCTAAACCTTACCCAAAGCCTTACACTAACGCGTCCCCTAATCCTAACCCGTACTCTAACACTAACCCGTGCCCTAACACGTACGCTCACCCTAAACCGTTGTCGTACACTAACCTGTCCCCTAAACCGTCCCCGTCCCCGTCCCCGTCCCCTAACCCTAACCCTAACCCTTACCTGAAGCCTTACCCTAACCCGTCCCCTAATCCTAACCCGTTGGCTAACACTAACCCGTACCCTAACACGTATGCTCACCTTAAACCGTTGTCGTACCCTAACCTGTCCCCTAAACCTTCCCCGTCCCCTAACCCTAACCCTAAACCTAACCCTAACCCTAACACTTACCCGAAGCCATACACTAACCCGTCCCCTAGTCCTAAACCGTACGCTAACACGAACCCGTACCCTAACACGTACGCTCACGATAAACCGTTGTCGTACCCTAACCTGTCCCCTAAACCGTCCCCGTTCCCTAACCCGAACCCTAACCCTAACCCTAACCCTAACCCTAACCCTAACCCTTACCTGAAGCCTTACCCTAACCCGTCCCATAATCCTAACCCGTACGCTAACACGTACGCTCACCCTAAACGGTTGTCGTACACTAACCTGTGCCCTAAACCGTCCCCGTCCCCTAACCCTAACCCTAACCCTAACCCTAACCCTAACCCTTACCCGAAGCCTTACAGTAACCCGTCCCATAATCCTAACCCATACGATAACACTAACCCGTACCCTAACACGTACGCTCACCCTAAACCGTTGTCGTAGCCTAACCTGTCCCCTAAACCGTCCCCATCCCCTAACCCTAACCCTAACGCTAACCCTAACCCTGACCCGAAGCCTTACCCTAACCAGTCCCCTAATCCTAACCCGTACGCTACAACTAACCCGTACCCTAACACGTACGCTCACCCTAAACCGTTGTCGTACCCTTACCTGTCCCCTAAACCGTCCCCGTCCCCTAACCCTAACAATAACACTAACCCTAACACTTACCCGAAGCCTTACCCTAACCCATCCCCTAGTCCAAACCCGTACGCTAACACTAACCCGTACCCTAACACGTACGCTCACCATAAACCGTTGTCGTACACTAACCTGTCCCTTAAACCGTCCCCGTCCCCTAACCCTAACCCTAACCCTAACCCTAACCCTAACCCTTACCCGAAGCCTTACCCTAACCCGTCCCCTAATCCTAACCCGTATGGTAACTCTAACCCGTACCCTAACACGTACGCTCACCCTAAACCGTTGTCCTACTCTAACCTGTCCCCTAAACCGTTCCCGTCTCCTAACCCTAACCCTAACCCTAACCCTTACCCGAAGCCTTACCCTAACCCGTCCCCTAATCCTAACCCTTACGATAACACTAACCCGTACCCTAACATGTACGCTCACCCTAAACCGTTTTCGTACCCTAACCTGTCCCCTAAACCGTCCCCGTCCCCTAACCCTAAACCTAACCCTAACCCTAACCCTTACCCGAAGCCTTACCCTAACCCGTCCCCTAAACCTAACCCGTACGCTAACACTAACCCGTACCCTAACACGTACGCTCACCCTAAACCGTTGTCATACACTGACCTGTCCCCTAAACCGTCCCCGTCCCCGTCCCCTAACCCTAACCCTAACCCTAAACATAACCCTTACCCGAAGCCTTACCCTAACCCGTCCACTAATCCTAACCCGTCAGCTAACACTAACCCGTACCCTAACAAGTACACTCACCCTAAACCGTTGTCGTACCCTAACCTGTCCCCTAAACCGTTCCCGTCCCCTAACCCTAACCCTAACCCTAACCCTAACCCTTTCCCGAAGCCTTACTCTAACCCATCCCATAATCCTAACCCGTACGCTAACACTAACCCGTAGCCTAACACGTACGCTCATCATAAACCATTTTCGTACCATAACCTGTCCCCTAAACCGTCCCCATCCCCTAACCCTAACCCTAACCCTAACCCTAAACCTAGCCCTTACCCGAAGAATAACCCTAACCCGTCCCCTAATCCTAACCCGTACGCTAACACTAAACCGTACCCTAACACATACGCACACCCTAAACCGTTGTCGTATACTAACCTGTCCCCTAAACCGTCCCCGTCTCCTAACCCTAATCCTAACCCTAACCCTAACCCTAACCCTAACACTTACCCGAAGCCTTACCCTAACACGTCCTCTAATCCTAACCCGTACGCTAACACTAACCCGTACCCTAACACGTACGCTCACCCTAAACGGTTGTCGTACCCTAACCTGTCCCCTAAACCGTCCCCGTCCCCTAACCCTAACCCTAACCCTAACCCTAACCCTTACCCGAAGCCTTACCCTAACCCGTCCCCTAATCCTAACCCGTACGCTAACACTAACCCGTACCCTAACACGTACGCTCACCCTAAAGCGTTGTCGTACACTAACCTGTCCCCTAAACCGTCACCGTCCCCTAACCCTAACCCTAACCCTAACCCTAACCCGAACCCTTACCCGAAGCCTTACCCTAAACCGTCCCCTAATCCTAACCCTCATGCTAACTCTAACCCGTACCCTAACACGTACGCTCACCCTAAACCGTTGTCGTACCCTAACCTGTCCTCTAAACCGTCCCCGTTCCCTAACCCTAACCCTAACCCTAACCCTAACCCTTACCCGAAGCCTTACCCTAACCCGTCCCCTAATCCTAACCCGTACGCTAACACTAACCCGTACCCTAACACGTACGCTCACCCTAAACCGTTGTCGTACCCTAACCTGTCCCCTACACCGTCCCCGTCCCCTACCCCTAACCCTAACCCTAACCCTAACCCTAACCCTTACCCGAAGCCTTACCCTAACCCGTCCCCTAATCCTAACCCATACGATAACACTAACCTGTACCCTAACACGTACGCTCACCCTAAACCGTTGTCGTACCCTAACCTGTCCCCTAAACCATCCCCGTCCCCTAACCCTAACCCTAACCCTAACCCTAAACCTTACCCAAAGCCTTACCCTAACCCGTACGCTAACACTAACCCGTACCCTATCACGTACGCTCACCCTAAACCGTTGTCGTACACAAACCTGTCCCCTAAACCATCCCCGTCCCCGTCCCCTAACCCTAACTCTAACCCTAACACTTACCCGAAGCCTTACCCTAACCCGTCCCCTAATCCTAACCCGTTGGCTAACACTAACCCGTACCCTAACACGTATGCTCACCTTAAACAGTTGTCGTACCCTAACCTGTCCCCTAAACCGTCCCCGTCCCCTAACCCTAACCCTAACCCTAACCCTAACCCTAACACTTACCCGAAGCCTTACACTAACCCGTCCCTTAATCCTAAACCGTACGCTAACACGAACCCGTACCCTAACACGTACGCTCACCCTAAACCGTTGTCGTACCCTAACCTGTCCCCAAAACCGTCCCCGTCCCCTAACCTTAACCCTAACCCTAACCCTAACCCTAACACTTACCCGAAGCCTTACACTAACCCGTCCCCTAATCCTAAACCGTACGCTAACACTAAACCGTACCCTAACACGTACGCTCACCCTAAACCGTTGTCGTACCCTAACCTGTCCCCTAAACCGTCCCCATCCCCTAACCCTAACCCTAAACCTAACCCTAACCCTTACCCGAACCCTTACCGTAACCCGCCCCTAATCCTAACACATACGCTAACACTAAAGCGTACCCTAACACATACGCACACCCTAAACCGTTGTCGTACACTAACCTGTCCCCTAAACCGTCCCCTTCTCCTAACCCTAACCCTAACCCTAACCCTAACACTAACCCTTACCCGAAGCCTTACCCTAACCCGTCCTCTAATCCTAACCCGTACGCTAACACTAACCCGTACCCTAACACGTACGCTCACCCTAAACCGTTGTCGTACCCTAACCTGTCCCCTAAAACGTCCCCGTTCCCTAACCCTAACCCTAACCCTAACCCTAACCCTTACCCGAAGCCTTACCCTAACCCGTCCCTTAATCCTAAACCGTACGCTAACACGAACCCGTACCCTAACACGTATGCTCACCCTAAACCGTTGTCGTACCCTAACCTGTCCCCAAAACCGTCCCCGTCCCCTAACCCTAACCCTAACACTAACCCTTACCCGAAGACTTACCCTAACCCGTCCCCTAATCCTAACCCGTTGGCTAACACTAAACCGTACCCTAACACGTACGCTCACCCTAAACCGTTGTCGTACCCTAACCTGTCCCCTAAACCGTCCCCGTCCCCTAACCCTAACCCTAACCCTAACCCTAACCCTTACCCGAACCCTTACCGTAACCCGCCCCTAATCCTAACACGTACGCTAACACTAAAGCGTACCCTAACACATACGCATACCCTAAACCGTTGTCGTACACTAACCTGTCCCCTAAACCGTCCCCTTCTCCTAACCCTAACCCTAACCCTAACACTAACCCTTACCCGAAGCCTTACCCTAACCCGTCCTCTAATCCTAACCCGTACGCTAACACTAACCCGTACCCTAACACGTACGCTCACCCTAAACCGTTGTCGTACCCTAACCGGTCCCCTAAAACGTCCCCGTTCCCTAACCCTAACCCTAACCCTAACCCTAACCCTTACCCGAAGCCTTACCCTAACCCGTCCCTTAATCCTAAACCGTACGCTAACACGAACCCGTACCCTAACACGTATGCTCACCCTAAACCGTTGTCGTACCCTAACCTGTCCCCAAAACCGTCCCCGTCCCCTAACCCTAACCCTAACACTAACCCTTACCCGAAGACTTACCCTAACCCGTCCCCTAATCCTAACCCGTTGGCTAACACTAAACCGTACCCTAACACGTACGCTCACCCTAAACCGTTGTCGTACCCTAACCTGTCCCCTAAACCGTCCCCGTCCCCTAACCCTAACCCTAACCCTAACCCTAACCCTTACCCGAACCCTTACCGTAACCCGCCCCTAATCCTAACACGTACGCTAACACTAAAGCGTACCCTAACACATACGCATACCCTAAACCGTTGTCGTACACTAACCTGTCCCCTAAACCGTCCCCTTCTCCTAACATTAACCCTAACCCTAACACTAACCCTTACCCGAAGCCTTACCCTAACCCGTCCTCTAATCCTAACCCGTACGCTAACACTAACCCGTACCCTAACACGTACGCTCACCCTAAACCGTTGTCGTACCCTAACCTGTCCCCTAAAACGTCTCCGTCCCCTAACCCTAACCCTAACCATAACCCTTACCCGAAGCCTTACACTAACCCGTACCCTAAACCTAACCCGTACGCTAACACTTACCCGTATCCTAACACGTACGCTCACTCTAAACCATTGTCGTACCCTAACCTGTACCCTGAACCATCCCCGTCCCCTATCCCTAACCCTAACCCTAACCCTTACCCGAAGCCTAACACTAACCCATCCCCTAATCCTTACCCGTACGCTAACCCTAACCCGTACCCTAACATGTACACTCAACCTAAACAGTTGTCGTACCCTAACCTGTCCCCTAAACCATCCCCATCCCCTAACCCTAACCCTAAACCTAACCCTTACCCGAAGCCTTACCCTAACCCGTCACCTAATCCTAACCCGTACGCTAACACTAAACCGTACCCTAACACGTACGCTCACCCTAGACCGTTGTCGTAGCCTAACTTGTCCCCGAAACCGTCACCGTCCCCTAACCCTAACCCTAAACCTAACCCTAACCCGAACCCTTACCCGAAGCCTTACCCTAACCCGTCCCCAATCCTAACCCGTACGCTAACACTAACCCGTACCCTAACACGTACGCTCACCCTAAACTGTTGTCGTACCCTAACCTGTCCCCTAAACCGTCGCCGTCCCCTAACCCTAACCCTAACCCTAACCCTAACACTAACCCTTACCCGAAGCCTTACCCTAACCCGTCCCCTAATCCTAACCCATACGATAACACTAACACGTACCCTAACACGTACGCTCACCCTAAACCGTTGTCGTACCCTAACCTGTCCCCTAAACCATCCCCGTCCCCTAACCCTAACCCTAACCCTAAACCTTACCCAAAGCCTTACCCTAACCCGTCCCCTAATCCTTACCCGTACGCTAACACTAACACGTACCCTAACACGTACGCTCACCCTAAAACGTTGTCGTACACAAACCTGTCCCCTAAACCGTCCCCGTCCCCTAACCCTAACCCTAACCCTAACCCTAACCCTAACCCTTACCCGAAGCCTTACCCTAACCCGTCCCCTAATCCTAACCCGTTGGCTAACACTAACCCGTACCCTAACACGATTGGTCACCTTAAAACGTTGTCGTACCCTAACCTGTCCCCTAAACCGTCCCCGTCCCCTAACCCTAACCCTAACCCTAACCCTAACACTTACCCGAAGCCTTACACTAACCCGTCCCTTAATCCTAACCCGTACGCTAACACGAACCCGTACCCTAACACGTACGCTCAACCTAAACCGTTGTCGTACCCTAACCTGTCCCCAAAACCGTCCCCGTCCCCTAACCCTAACCCTAACCCTAACACTTAGCCGAAGCCTTACACTAACCCGTCCCCTAATCCTAAACCGTACGCTAACACTAAACCGTACCCTAACACGTACGCTCAACCTAAACCGTTGTCGTACCCTAACCTGTCCCCAAAACCGTCCCCGTCCCCTAACCCTAACCCTAACCCTAACACTTACCCGAAGCATTACACTAACCCGTCTCCTAATCCTAACGCGTATGCTAACTATAACCCATAACCTAACACGTACGCTCACCCTAAACCGTTGTCGTACCCTAACCTGTCCCCTAAACCGTCCCCGTTCCCTAACCCTAACCCTAACCCTAACCCTAACACTAACCCTTACCCGAAGCCTTACACTAACCCGTCCCCTAATCCTTACCCGTACGCTAACACTAAACCGTAGCCTAACACGTACGCTCACCCTAAACCGTTGTCATACCCTAACCTGTCCCCTAAACCGTCCCCGTCCCCTAACCCTAACCCTAACCCTAACTCTAACCCTAATCCTTACCTGAAGCCTTACCCTAAACCGTCCCGTAATCCTAACACGTACGCTAACACTAACCCGTATACTAACACGTACGCTCACCCTAAACCGTTCTCGTACCCTAACCTGTCCCCTAAACCGTCCCCGTCCCCGTCCCCTAACCCTAACCCTAACCCGAACCCTTACCCGAAGCCTTACCCTAACCCGTCCCCTAATCCTAACCCGTACGCTAACACTAACCCGTACCCTAACACGGACGCTCACCCTAAACCGTTGTCGTACCCTAACCTGTCCCCTAAACCGTCCCCGTCCCCTAACCCTACCCTAACCCTAACCCTAAACCTTACCCGAAGCCTTACCCTAAACCATCCCCTAATCCTTACCCGAACGCTAACACTAATCCATACCCTAACACGTACGCTCACCCAAAACCGTTGTCGTGCCCTAACCTGTGCCCTAAACCGTCCCCGTCCCCTAACCCTAACCCTAACATTAACCCTTACCCGAAGCATTACCCTAACCCGTCCCTTAATCCTAAACCGTATGCTAACTCTAACCCATACCCTAACACGTACGCTCACCCTAAACCGTTGTCATACCCTAACCTGTCCCTTAAACCGTCCCCGTTCCCTAACCCTAACCCTAACCCTAACCCTAACCCTTACCAGAAGCCTTAACCTAACCCGTCCCCTAATCCTAACCCGTACGCTAACATTAACCCGTACACTAACACGTACGCTCACCCTAAACCGTTGTCGTACACTAACCTGTCCCCTAAACCGTCTCCGTCCCCGTCCCCTAACCCTAACCCTAACTCTAATCCTTACCCGAAGCCTTACCCTAACCCGTCCCCGAATCCTAAACCGTAGGCTAACACTAACCCGTACCCTAACACGTATGCTCACCCTAAACCGTTGTCGTACCCTAACCTGTCCCCTAAACCGTCCCCGTCCCCTAACCCTAACCCTAACACTAACCCTTACCCGAAGCCTTACCCTAACCCATCCCCTAATCCTAACCCGTACGCTAACACTAATCCGTACCCTAACACTTACGCTCACCCTAAAACGTTGTCGTACACTAACCTGTCCCCTAAACCGTCCCCTTCCCCTTACCCTATCCCTAACCCTAACCCTAACCCTAACCCTTACCCGAAGCCTTACCGTAACCCATCCCCTAATCCTAACCCGTACGCTAACACTAAACCGTACCATAACACATACGCACACCGTAAACCGTTGTCGTACACTAACCTGTCCCCTAAACCGTCCCCGTCTCCTAACCCTAACCCTAACCCTAACCCTAACCCTAATCCTAACCCTTACCCGAAGCCTTACCCTAACCCGTCCCCTAATCCTAACCCGTACGCTAAAACTAACACGTACCCTAACACGTACGCTCACCCTAAACCGTTGTCATACCCTAACCTGTCCCCTAAACCGTCCCCGTCCCCTAACCCTAACCCTAACCCTAACCCTAACCCTTACCCTAAGCCTTACACTAACCCGTCCCCTAATCCTTACCCGTACGCTAACACTAAACCGTAGCCTAACACGTACGCTCACCCTAAACCGTTGTCGTACCCTAACCTGTCCCCTAAACCGTCCCCATCCCCTAACCCTAACCCTAACCCTAACCCTAACCCTAATCCTTACCTGAAGCCTTACCCTAACCCGTCCCGTAATCCTAATCCGTACGCTAACCCTAACCCGTACCCTAACATGTACGCTCACGCTCAACCATTGTCGTACCCTAACCAGTACCCTAAACCATCCCCGCCCCTATCCCTAACCCTAACCCTAACCCTAACCCTTACCCGAAGCCTTACCCTTACCCTTCCCCTAATCCTAACCGTTACGCTAACTGTAACACGTACCCTAACACGTACGCTCACCCTAAAACGTTGTCGTACCATAACCTGTCCCCTAAACCGTCCCCGTCACCTAACCCTAACCCTAACCCTAACCCTTACCCGAAGCCTTACCCTAACCCGTCCCATAAGCCTAACCCGTACGCTAACACTAACCCATACCCTAACACGTACGCTCACCCTAAACCCTTATCGTACACTAACCTGTCCCCTAAACCGTCCCCGTCCCCTAACCCTAACCCTAACCCTAACACTTACCCGAAGCCTTACTCTAACCCGTCCCCTAATCCTAACCCGTACGCTAACCATAACTAGTACCCTAACACGTACGCTCACCCTAAACCGTTGTCGTACCTTAACCTGTCCTCTAAACCGTCCCCGTCCCCTAACCCTAACCCTAACCCTAACACTTACCCGAAGCCTTACACTAACCCGTCCCCTAATCGTAACCCGTACGCTAACACTAACCCGTAGCCTAACACGTACACTCACCCTAAACCGTTGTCGTACCCTAAACTGTCCCCTAAACCGTCCCCTAACCCTAATCCTTACCTGAAGCCTTACGCTAACTCGTCCCGTAATACTAACACATACGCTAACACTAACTCGTACCCTAACACGTACGCTCACCCTAAACCGTTGTCGTACGCTAAGCTGTCCCCTAAACCTTCCCTGTCCCCTAACCCTAAACCTCAACCTAACCCTTACCCGAAGCCTTACCCTAACCCCTCCCCTAATCCTAACACGTACGCTAACACTAACCCGTAGCCTAACACATACGCTCACCATAAACCATTGTCGTACTCTAACCTGTCCCCTAAACCGTCCCCGTCCCCTAACACTAACCCTAACCCTAACCCTAACCCTAAACCTTACCCGAAGCCTTACCCTAACCCGTCCCCTAATCCTAACCCGTACGCTAACACTAAACCATACCCTAACAAGTACGCTCACTCTAAACCGTTGTCGTACGCTAACCTGTCCCCTAAACCGTCCCCGTCCCCTAACCCTAACCCTAACCCTAACCCTTACCCGAAGCCTTATCCTAACCCGTCCCCTAATCCTAACCCGTACGCTAAGAGTAACCCGTACCCTAACACGTACGCTCACCCTAAACCGTTGTCGTACCCTAACCTGCCCCTAAACCGTCACCGACCCCTAACCCTAACCCTAACCCTAACCCTAACCCTTACCCGAAGCATTACACTAACCCGTCCCCTAATCCTAACCCGTATGCTAACTATAACCCATACCCTAACACGTACGCTCACCCTAAACCGTTGTCGTACCCTAACCTGTCCCCTAAACCGTCCCCGTTCCCTAACCCTAACCCTAACCCTAACCCTAACACTAACCCTTACCCGAAGCCTTACACTAACCCGTCCCCTAATCCTAACCCGTACGCTAAAACTAACCCGTACACTAACATGTACGCTCACCCTGAACCGTTGTCGTACACTAACCTGTCCCCTAAACCGTCCCTGTCCCCTAACTCTAACCCTAACCCTAACCCTATCCCTTACCCGAAGCCTTACCCTAAACCGTCCCCTAATCCTAAACCATACGATAACTCTAACCCGTACCCTAACACGTACGCTCACCCTAAACCGTTGTCGTACCCTAACCTGTGCCCTAAACCGTCCCCGTCCCCTAACCCTAACCCTAAACCTAACCCTAAACCTAAACTTTACCCGAAGCTTTACCCTAACCCGTCCCCTAATCCTAACCTGTAGGCTAACACTAACCCATACCCTAAAACGTATGCTCACCCTAAACCGTTGTCGTATCCTAACCTGTCCCCTAAACCGTCCCCGTCCCCTAACCCTAACCCTAAACCTAACCCTAACCCTTACCCGAAGCCTTACCCTAACCCGTCCCCTAATCCTAAACCGTACGCTAACACTAACCCGTACCCTAACACGTACGCTCACCCTAAACCGTTGACGTACCCTAACCTCTCCCCTACACCGTCCCCATCCCCTAACCCTAACCCTAACCCAAACCCTAACCCTTACCCGAAGCCTTACCCTAACCCGTCCCCTAATCCTAACCCGTATGCTAACTCTAACCCGTACCCTAACACGTACGCTCACCCTAAAACGTTGTCGTACCCTAACCTGTCCCCTAAACATTCCCCGTCCCCTAACACTAACCCTAACCCTAACCCTAACCCTAACCCTTACCCGAAGCCTTATTGTAACCCGTCCTCTAATCCTAACCCGTACACTAACAATAACCTGTACCCTAACACGTACGCTCACCCTAAACCGTTGTCGTATCCTAACCTGTCCCCTAAACCGTCCCCGTCCCCTAACACTAACCCTAACCCTAACCCTAACCGTAACACTTACCCGAAGCCTTACACTAACCCGTCCCATAATCCTAACCCGTACGCTAACACTAACCCGTACCCTAACACGTACACTCACCCTAAAAAGTTGTCGTACCCTAACCTGTCCCCTAAACCGTCGCCGTCCCCAACCCTAACCCTAACCCTAACCCTAACCCTAACCCTTACCTGAAGCCTTAACCTAACCCGTCCCTTAATCCTAACCCGTACGCTCACCGCAACCGTTGTCGTACCCTAACCTGTCCCCTAAACCATCCCCGTCCCCTAACCCTAACCCTAATCCTAACCCTAACCCTAAAACTTATCCGAAGCCTTACCCTAAACCGTCCCCTAAACCTAACCCGTACGCTAACACTAACCCGTACCCTAACACGTACACTCACCCTATACCGTTGTCGTACCCGAACCTGTCCCCTAAACCGTCCCCGTCCCCTAACCCTAACACTAACCCTAACCCTAACCCTTACCCAAAGCCTTACCCTAACCCGTCCCCTAATCCTAGATCGTACGCTAACACGAACTCGTACCCTAACACTTACGCTCACCCTAAACCGTTGTTGTACCCTAACCTCTCCCTTAAACCATCCCCATGCCCTAACACTAACCCTAACCCTAAACCTAACCCTAACCCTTACCCGAAGCCTTACCCTAACCCGTCCCCTAATCCTAACCCGTACGCTAACAATAACCCGTACCCTAACATGTATGCTCACCCTAAACCGTTGTCATACCCTAACCTGTCCCCTAAACCGTCCCCATTCCCTAACCCTAACCCTAACCCTAACCATAACCCTAACCCTTACTTGAAGCCTTACCCTAACCCGTACCCTAATCCTAACCCGTACACTAACAATAACCTGTACCCTAACACGTACGCTCACCCTAAACCGTTGTCGTACCCTAACCTGTCCCCTAAACCGTCCCCGTCCCCTAAGACTAACCCTACCCCTAAACCTAACGCTAACCCTTACCCGAAGCCTTACCCTAAACCGTCCCATAATCCTAACCCGTAAGTTAACAATAACCCGTACCCTAACACGTACGCACCCCCTAAACCGTTGTCGTACCCTAACGTGTCCCCTAAACCGTCCCCGTCCCCTAAACCTAACCCTAACCCTAACCCTAACCCTTACCCGAAGCTTTACCCTAACCCTTCCCGTAATCCTAACCCGTACGCTAACACTAACCGGTACCCTAACATGTACACTCACCCTAAACTGTTGTCGTACCCGAACCTGTCCCCTAAACCGTCCCCGTCCCCTAACCCTAACGCTAAACCTAACCCTAACCCTTACCCGAAGCCTTACCCTAACCCGTCCCCTAATCCTAACCCATACGCTAACACTAACCAGTACCCTAGCACGTACGCTCACCCTAAACCGTTGTCGTACCCTAACCTGTCCCCTATACCGTCACCGTCCCCTAACCCTAACCCTAACCCTAACACGTACGCTCACCCTAAACCGTTGTCGTAGACTAAACTCTCCCCTAAACCGTCCCCATCCCCTAACCCTAACCCTAACCCTAACCCTAACCCTAACCCTTACCCGAAGCCTTTCACTAACCCGTCCCCTATTCCTAACCCGTACGCTAACACTAACCAGTACCCTAACACGTACGCTCACCCTAATCCGTTGTCCTACCCTAACCTGTCCCCTAAACCGTCACCGTCCCCTAACCATAACCCTAAACCTAACACTAACCGAACCCTTACCCGAAGCCTTACCCTAACCCGTCCCATAATCCTAACCCGTACGCTAACACTAACCCGTGCCCTAACACGTACGCTCACCCTAAACATTTGTCATACCCTAACCTGTCCCCTAAACCGTCCCCGTCCCCTAACCCTAACACTATCCCTAACCCTAACCCTTACCCAAAGCCTTACCCTAACCCGTCCCCTAATCCTAAAGCGTACGCTAACACGAACCCGTACCCTAACACTTACGCTCACCCTAAACCATTGTCGTACCCTAAACTCTCCCTTAAACCGTCCCCATCCCCTAACCCTAACCCTAACCCTAAACCTAACCCTAACCCTTACCCGAAGCCTTACCCTAACCCGTCCCCTAATCCTAACCCGTACGCTAACAGTAACCCGTACCCTAACACGTACGCTCACTCTAAACCGTTGTCGTACCCTAACCTGTCCCCTAAAACATCGCCGTCCCCTAACACTAACCCTAACCCTAACCCTAACCCTAACCCTTACCCGAAGCCTTACCCTAAACCGTCCCCTAATCCTAACCCGTACGCTTACACTAAACCATACCCTAACAAGTACGCTCACTCTAAACCGTTGTCGTACGCTAACCTGTCCCCTAAACCGTCCCCGTCCCCTAACCCTAACCCTAACCCTAACCCTTACCCGAAGCCTTATCCTAACCCGTCCCCTAATCCTAACCCGTACGCTAAGAGTAACCCGTACCCTAACACGTACGCTCACCCTAAACCGTTGTCGTACCCTAACCTGCCCCTAAACCGTCACCAACCCCTAACCCTAACCCTAACCCTAACCCTAACCCTTACCCGAAGCATTACACTAACCCGTCCCCTAATCCTAACCCGTATGCTAACTATAACCCATACCCTAACACGTACGCTCACCCTAAACCGTTGTCGTACCCTAACCTGTCCCCTAAACCGTCCCCGTTCCCTAACCCTAACCCTAACCCTAACCCTAACACTAACCCTTACCCGAAGCCTTACACTAACCCGTCCCCTAATCCTAACCCGTACGCTAACACTAACCCGTACCCTAACACGTACGCTCACCCTAAACATTTGTCGTACCCTAACCTGTCCCCTAAACCGTCCCCGTCCCCTAACCCTAACCCTAACCCTAACCCTAACCCTTACCCAAAGCCTTAACCTAACCCGTCCCCTAATCCTAAAGCGTACGCCTACACGAACCCGTACCCTAACACTTACGCTCACCCTAAACCGTTGTCGTACCCTAACCTCTCCCTTAAACCGTCCCCATCCCCTAACCCTAACCCTAACCCTAAACCTAACCCTAAACCTTACCCGAAGCCTTACCCTAACCCGTCCTCTAATCCTAACCCGTACGCTAACAGTAACCCGTACCCTAACACGTACGCTCACTCTAAACCGTTGTCGTACCCTAACCTTTTCCCTAAACCGTCCCTGTCCCCTAACCCTAACCCTAACCCTAACCCTAACCCTAACACTTACCCGAAGCCTTACCCTAACCGAATCCCTAATCCTAACCCGTACGCTAACACTAACCCATACCCTAACACGTACGCTCACCCTAAACCGTTGTCGTACCCTAACCTGTCCCATAAACCGTCCCCGTCCCCTAACCCTAACCCTAACCCTAACCGTGACCGTAACCCTTACCCGAAGCCTTACCCATACCCGTCCCGTAATCCTAACCCGTACGCTAACACTAACCCGTACACTAACACGTACGCTCACCCTAAACCGTTCTCGTACCCTAACCTGTCACCTAAACCGTCCCCGTCCTCTAACCCTAACCCTAACCCTAACCCTAAACCTTACCCGAAACCTTACCCTAACCCGTCCCCTAATCCTTACCCGAACGCTAACACTAATCCATACCCTAACACGTACGCTCACCCAAAACCGTTGTTGTACCCTAACCTGTCCCATAAACCGTCCCCGTCCCCTAACCCTAACCCTAACCCTAACCCTGACCGTAACCCTTACCCGAAGCCTTACCCATACCCGTCCCGTAATCCTAACCCGTACGCTAACACTAACCCGTACACTAACACGTACGCTCACCCTAAACCGTTCTCGTACCCTAACCTGTCCCCTAAACCGTCCCCGTCCCCTAACCCTAACCCTAACCCGAACCCTTACCCGAAGCCTTACCCTAACCCGTCCCCTAATACTAACCCGTACGCTAACACTAACCCGTACCCTAACACGGACGCTCACCCTAAATCGTCGTCGTACCCTAACCTGTCCCCTAAACCGTCCCCGTCCCCTAACCCTAACCCTAACCCTAACCCTTACCCGAAGCCTTACACTAAACCATCCCCTAATCCTAACCCGTACGCTAACCCTAACCCGTACCCTAACACGTACGCTCACGCTCAACCATTGTCGTACCCTAACCTGTACCCTAAACCGTCCCCGTCACCTAACCCTAACCCTAACCCTAACCCTTACCCGAAGCCTTACCCTTACCCGTCCCCTAATCCTAACCGTTACGCTAACACTAACACGTACCCTAACACGTACGCTCACCCTAAAACGTTGTCGTACCATAACCTGTCCCCTAAACCGTCCCCGTCACCTAACCCTAACACTATCCCTAACCCTTACCCGAAGCCTTACCCTAACCCGTCCCATAAGCCTAACCCGTACGCTAACACTAACCCATACCCTAACACGTACGCTCACCCTAAACCCTTATCGTACACTAACCTGTCCCCTAAACCGTCCCCGTCCCCTAACCCTAACCCTAACCCTAACCCTAACACTTACCCAAAGCCTTACTCTAACCCGTCCCCTAATCCTAACCCATACGCTAACCATAACTAGTACCCTAACACGTACGCTCACCCTAAACCGTTGTCGTACCCTAACCTGTCCCCTAAACCGTCCCCGTCCCCTAACCCTAACCCTAACCCTAACCCTTACCCAAAGCCTTACACTAACCCGTCCCCTAATCGTAAACCGTACGCTAACACTAACCCGTAGCCTAACACGTACACTCACCCTAAACCGTTGTCGTACCCTAAACTGTCCCCTAAACCGTCCCCGTCCCCTAACCCTAACCCTAACCCTAATCCTTACCTGAAGCCTTACGCTAACTCGTCCCGTAATACTAACACATACGCTAACACTAACTCGTACCCTAACACGTACGCTCACCCTAAACCGTTGTCGTACGCTAATCTGTCCCCTAAACCTTCCCTGTCCCCTAACCCTAAACCTCAACCTAACCCTTACCCGAAGCCTTACCCTAACCCCTCCCCTAATCCTAACACGTACGCCAACACTAACCCGTAGCCTAACACGTACGCTCACCATAAACCATTGTCGTACTCTAAACTGTCCCCTAAACCGTCCCCGTCCCCTAACACTAACCCTAACCCTAACCCTAACCCTAACCCTTACCCGAAGCCTTACCCTAACCCGTCCCCTAATCCTAACCCGTACGCTAACACTAAACCATACCCTAACACGTACGCTCACTCTAAACCGTTGTCGTACGCTAACCTGTCCCCTAAACCGTTCCTGTCCCCTAACCCTAACCCTAACCCTAACCCTTACCCGAAGCCTTATCCTAACCCGTCCCCTAATCCTAACCCGTACGCTAAGAGTAACCCGTACCCTAACACGTACGCTCAGCCTAAACCGTTGTCGTACCCTAACCTGCCCCTAAACCGTCACCGACCCCTAACCCTAACCCTAACCCTAACCCAAACACTTACCCGAAGCATTACACTAACCCGTCCCCTAATCCTAACCCGTATGCTAACTATAACCCATACCCTAACACGTACGCTCACCCTAAACCGTTGTCGTACCCTAACCTGTCCCCTAAACCGTCCCCGTTCCCTAACCCTAACCCTAACCCTAACCCTAACACTAACCCTTACCCGAAGCCTTACACTAACCCGTCCCCTAATCCTTACCCGTACGCTAACACTAAACCATAGCCTAACACGTACACTCACCCTAAACCGTTGTCATACCCTAACCTGTCCCCTAAACCGTCCCCGTCCCCTAACCCTAACCCTAACCCTAACTCTAACCCTAATCCTTACCTGAAGCCTTACCCTAAACCGTCCCGTAATCCTAACCCGTACGCTAACACTAACCCGTACGCTCACCCTAAACCGTTCTCGTACCCTAACCTGTCCCCTAAACCGTCCCCGTCCCCGTCCCCTAAGCCTAACCCTAACCCGAACCCTTACCCGAAGCCTTACCCTAACCCGTCCCCTAATCCTAACCCGTACGCTAACACTAACCCGTACCCTAACACGGACGCTCACCCTAAACCGTTGTCGTACCCTAACCTGTCCCCTAAACCGTCCCGGTCCCCTAACCCTACCCTAACCCTAACCCTAACCCTTACCCGAAGCCTTACACTAAACCATCCCCTAATCCTAACCCATACGCTAACCCTAACCCGTACCCTAACACGTACGCTCACGCTCAACCATTGTCGTACCCTAACCAGTACCCTAAACCATCCCCGCCCCTATCCCTAACCCTAACCCTAACCCTAACCCTTACCCGAAGCCTTACCCTTACCCGTCCCCTAATCCTAACCGTTACGCTAACACTAACACGTACCCTAACACGTACGCTCACCCTAAAACGTTGTCGTACCATAACCTGTCCCCTAAACCGTCCCCGTCACCTAACCCTAACCCTAACCCTAACCCTTACCCGAAGCCTTACCCTAACCCGTCCCATAAGCCTAACCCGTACGCTAACACTAACCCATACCCTAACACGTACGCTCACCCTAAACCCTTATCGTACACTAACCTGTCCCCTAAGCCGTCCCCGTCCCCTAACCCTAACCCTAACCCTAACACTTACCCGAAGCCTTACTCTAACCCGTCCCCTAATCCTAACCCGTACGCTAACCATAACTAGTACCCTAACACGTACGCTCACCCTAAACCGTTGTCGTACCCTAACCTGTCCTCTAAACCGTCCCCGTCCCCTAACCCTAACCCTAACCCTAACACTTACCCGAAGCCTTACACTAACCCGTCCCCTAATCGTAACCCGTACGCTAACACTAACCCGTAGCCTAACACGTACACTCACCCTAAACCGTTGTCGTACCCTAAACTGTCCCCTAAACCGTCCCCGTCCCCGTCCCCTAACCCTAATCCTTACCTGAAGCCTTACGCTAACTCGTCCCGTAATACTAACACATACGCTAACACTAACTCGTACCCTAACACGTACGCTCACCCTAAACCGTTGTCGTACGCTAAGCTGTCCCCTAAACCTTCCCTGTCCCCTAACCCTAAACCTCAACCTAACCCTTACCCGAAGCCTTACCCTAACCCCTCCTCTAATCCTAACACGTACGCTAACACTAACCCGTAGCCTAACACGTACGCTCACCATAAACCATTGTCGTACTCTAACCTGTCCCCTAAACCGTCCCCGTCCCCTAACACTAACCCTAACCCTAACCCTAACCCTAAACCTTACCCGAAGCCTTACCCTAACCCGTCCCCTAATCCTAACCCGTACGCTAACACTAAACCATACCCTAACACGTACGCTCACTCTAAACCGTTGTCATATGCTAACCTGTCCCCTAAACCGTCCCAGTCCCCTAACCCTAACCCTAACCCTAACCCTTACCCGAAGCCTTATCCTAACCCGTCCCCTAATCCTAACCCGTACGCTAAGAGTAACCCGTACCCTAACACGTACGCTCAGCCTAAACCGTTGTCGTACCCTAACCTGCCCCTAAACCGTCACCGACCCCTAACCCTAACCCTAACCCTAACCCTAACACTTACCCGAAGCATTACACTAACCCGTCCCCTAATCCTAACCCGTATGCTAACTATAACCCATACCCTAACACGTACGCTCACCCTAAACCGTTGTCGTACCCTAACCTGTCCCCTAAACCGTCCCCGTTCCCTAACCCTAACCCTAACCCTAACCCTAACACTAACCCTTACCCGAAGCCTTACACTAACCCGTCCCCTAATCCTTACCCGTACGCTAACACTAAACCATAGCCTAACACGTACGCTCACCCTAAACCGTTGTCATACCCTAACCTGTCCCCTAAACCGTCCCCGTCCCCTAACCCTAACCCTAACCCTAACTCTAACCCTAATCCTTACCTGAAGCCTTACCCTAAACCGTCCCGTAATCCTAACCCGTACGCTAACACTAACCCGTACGCTCACCCTAAACCGTTCTCGTACCCTAACCTGTCCCCTAAACCGTCCCCGTCCCCGTCCCTTAAGCCTAACCCTAACCCGAACCCTTACCCGAAGCCTTACCCTAACCCGTCCCCTAATCCTAACCCGTACGCTAACACTAACCCGTACCCTAACACGGACGCTCACCCTAAACCGTTGTCGTACCCTAACCTGTCCCCTAAACCGTCCCCGTCCCCTAACCCTACCCTAACCCTAACCCTAACCCTTACCCGAAGCCTTACACTAAACCATCCCCTAATCCTAACCCGTACGCTAACACTAACCCGTACCCTAACACGTACGCTCACGCTCAACCATTGTCGTACCCTAACCAGTACCCTAAACCATCCCCGCCCCTATCCCTAACCCTAACCCTAACCCTAACCCTTACCCGAAGCCTTACCCTTACCCGTCCCCTAATCCTAACCGTTACGCTAACACTAACACGTACCCTAACACGTACGCTCACCCTAAAACGTTGTCGTACCATAACCTGTCCCCTAAACCGTCCCCGTCACCTAACCCTAACCCTAACCCTAACCCTTACCCGAAGCCTTACCCTAACCCGTCCCATAAGCCTAACCCGTACGCTAACACTAACCCATACCCTAACACGTACGCTCACCCTAAACCCTTATCGTACACTAACCTGTCCCCTAAACCGTCCCCGTCCCCTAACCCTAACCCTAACCCTAACACTTACCCGAAGCCTTACTCTAACCCGTCCCCTAATCCTAACCCGTACGCTAACCATAACTAGTACCCTAACACGTACGCTCACCCTAAACCGTTGTCGTACCCTAACCTGTCCTCTAAACTGTCCCCGTCCCCTAACCCTAACCCTAACCCTAACACTTACCCGAAGCCTTACACTAACCCGTCCCCTAATCGTAACCCGTACGCTAACACTAACCCGTAGCCTAACACGTACACTCACCCTAAACCGTTGTCGTACCCTAAACTGTCCCCTAAACCGTCCCCGTCCCCGTCCCCTAACCCTAATCCTTACCTGAAGCCTTACGCTAACTCGTCCCGTAATACTAACACATACGCTAACACTAACTCGTACCCTAACACGTACGCTCACCCTAAACCGTTGTCGTACGCTAAGCTGTCCCCTAAACCTTCCCTGTCCCCTAACCCTAAACCTCAACCTAACCCTTACCCGAAGCCTTACCCTAACCCCTCCCCTAATCCTAAATCGTACGCTAACACGAACCCGTACCCTAACACTTACGCTCACCCTAAACCGTTGTTGTACCCTAACCTCTCCCTTAAACCATCCCCATGCCCTAACACTAACCCTAACCCTAAACCTAACCCTAACCCTTACCCGAAGCCTTACCCTAACCCGTCCCCTAATCCTAACCCGTACGCTAACAATAACCCGTACCCTAACATGTATGCTCACCCTAAACCGTTGTCATACCCTAACCTGTCCCCTAAACCGTCCCCATTCCCTAACCCTAACCCTAACCATAACCATAACCCTAACCCTTACTTGAAGCCTTACCCTAACCCGTACCCTAATCCTAACCCGTACACTAACAATAAACTGTACCCTAACACGTACGCTCACCCTAAACCGTTGTCGTACCCTAACCTGTCCCCTAAACCGTCCCCGTCCCCTAAGACTAACCCTACCCCTAAACCTAACGCTAACCCTTACCCGAAGCCTTACCCTAAACCGTCCCATAATCCTAACCCGTAAGTTAACAATAACCCGTACCCTAACACGTACGCACACCCTAAACCGTTGTCGTACCCTAACGTGTCCCCTAAACCGTCCCAGTCCCCTAACCCTAACCCTAACCCTAACCCTAACCCTTACCTGAAGCTTTACCCTAACCCGTCCCGTAATCCTAACACGTACGCTAACACTAACCGGTACCCTAACATGTACACTCACCCTAAACTGTTGTCGTACCCGAACCTGTCCCCTAAACCGTCCCCGTCCCCTAACCCTAACGCTAAACCTAACCCTAACCCTTACCCGAAGCCTTACCCTAACCCGTCCCCTAATCCTAACCCATACGCTAACACTAACCAGTACCCAAGCACGTACTCTCACCCTAAACCGTTGTCGTACCCTAACCTGTCCCCTATACCGTCACCGTCCCCTAACCCTAACCCTAACACGTACGCTCACCCTAAACCGTTGTCGTAGCCTAAACTCTCCCCTAAACCGTCCCCATCCCCTAACACTAACCCTAACCCTAACCCTAACCCTAACCCTTACCCGAAGCCTTTCACTAACCCGTCCCCTAATCCTAACCCCTACGCTAACAATAACCCGTACCCTAACATGTATGCTCACCCTAAACCGTTGTCATACCCTAACCTGTCCCCTAAACCGTCCCCATTCCCTAACCCTAACCCTAACCATAACCATAACCCTAACCCTTACTTGAAGCCTTACCCTAACCCGTACCCTAATCCTAACCCGTACACTAACAATAACCTGTACCCTAACACGTACGCTCACCCTAAACCGTTGTCGTACCCTAACCTGTCCCCTAAACCGTCCCCGTCCCCTAAGACTAACCCTACCCCTAAACCTAACGCTAACCCTTACCCGAAGCCTTACCCTAAACCGTCCCATAATCCTAACCCGTAAGTTAACAATAACCCGTACCCTAACACGTACGCACACCCTAAACCGTTGTCGTACCCTAACGTGTCCCCTAAACCGTCCCCGTCCCCTAACCCTAACCCTAACCCTAACCCTAACCCTTACCTGAAGCTTTACCCTAACCCGTCCCGTAATCCTAACACGTACGCTAACACTAACCGGTACCCTAACATGTACACTCACCCTAAACTGTTGTCGTACCCGAACCTGTCCCCTAAACCGTCCCCGTCCCCTAACCCTAACGCTAAACCTAACCCTAACCCTTACCCGAAGCCTTACCCTAACCCGTCCCCTAATCCTAACCCATACGCTAACACTAACCAGTACCCAAGCACGTACTCTCACCCTAAACCGTTGTCGTACCCTAACCTGTCCCCTATACCGTCACCGTCCCCTAACCCTAACCCTAACACGTACGCTCACCCTAAACCGTTGTCGTAGCCTAAACTCTCCCCTAAACCGTCCCCATCCCCTAACACTAACCCTAACCCTAACCCTAACCCTAACCCTTACCCGAAGCCTTTCACTAACCCGTCCCCTATTCCTAACCCGTACGCTAACACTAACCAGTACCCTAACACGTACACTCACCCTAAACCGTTGTCGTACCCTAACCTGTCCCCTAAACCGTCACCGTCCCCTAACCATAACCCTAACCCTAACCCTAACCGAACCCTTACCCGAAGCCTTACCCTAACCCGTCCCCTAATCCTAACCCGTATGCTAACTCTAACCCGTACCATAACACGTACGCTCACCCTAAAACGTTGTCGTACCCTAACCTGTCCCCTAAACATTCCCCGTCCCCTAACACTAACCCTAACCCTAAACCTAACCCTAACCCTTACCCGAAGCCTTACCGTAACCCGTCCTCTAATCCTAACCCGTACACTAACAATAAGCTGTACCCTAACACGTACGCTCACCCTAAACCGTTGTCGTATCCTAACCTGTCCGCTAAACCGTCCCCGTCCCCTAACACTAACCCTAACCCTAACCCTAACCGTAACCTTTACCCGAAGCCTTACACTAACCCGTCCCATAATCCTAACCCGTACTCTAACACTAACCCGTACCCTAACACGTACACTCACCCTAAAAAGTTGTCGTACCCTAACCTGTCCCCTAAACCGTCGCCGTCCCCAACCCTAACCCTAACCCTAACCCTAACCCTAACCCTTACCTGAAGCCTTAACCTAACCCGTCCCCTAATCCTAACCCGTACGCTAACACTAACCCGTGCCCTAACACGTACGCTCACCCTAAACATTTGTCATACCCTAACCTGTCCCCTAAACCGTCCCCGTCCCCTAACCCTAACACTAACCCTAACCCTAAGCCTTACCCAAAGCCTTACCCTAACCCGTCCCCTAATCCTAAAGCGTACGCTAACACGAACCCGTACCCTAACACTTACGCTCACCCTAAACCATTGTCGTACCCTAAACTCTCCCTTAAACCGTCCCCATCCCCTAACCCTAACCCTAACCCTAAACCTAACCCTAACCCTTACCCGAAGCCTTACCCTAACCCGTCCCCTAATCCTAACCCGTACGCTAACAGTAACCCGTACCCTAACACGTACGCTCACTCTAAACCGTTGTCGTACCCTAACCTGTCCCCTAAACCATCGCCGTTCCCTAACACTAACCCTAACCCTAACCCTAACCCTAACACTTACCTGAAGCCTTAACCTAACCCGTCCCTTAATCCTAACCCGTACGCTAACACTAACCCGTACTCTAACAGGTACGCTCACCCTAAACCGTTGTTGTACCCTAAACTGTCCCCTAAACCATCCCCGTCCCCTAACACTAACCCTAATCCTAACCCTAACCCTAACCCTTATCCGAAGCCTTACCCTAAACCGTCCCCTAAACCTAACCCGTACGCTAACACTAACCCGTACCCTAACACATACGCTCACCCTAAACCGTTGTCGTACCCTAACCTGTCCCTAAACCGTCACCGTCCCTAAACCATAACCCTAACCCTATACCTAACCTTTACCCGAAGCCTTACACTAACCCGTCCCCTATTCCTAACCCGTACGCTAACACTATCCAGTACCCTAACACGTACGCTCACCCTAAACCGTTGTCGTACCCTAACCTGTCCCCTAAACCGTCACCATCCCCTAACCCTAACCCTAACCCTAACCCTAACCGAACCTTTACCCGAAGCCTTACCCTAACCCGTCCCCTAATCCTAAAGCGTACGCTAACACTAACCCGTACCCTAACACGTACGCTCACCCTAAACATTTGTCGTACCCTAACCTGTCCCCTAAACCGTCCCCGTCCCCTAACCCTAACACTAACCCTAACCCTAACCCTTACCCAAAGCCTTAACCTAACCCGTCCCCTAATCCTAAAGCGTACGCTAACACGAACCCGTACCCTAACACTTACGCTCACCCTAAACCGTTGTCGTACCCTAACCTCTCCCTTAAACCGTCCCCATCCCCTAACCCTAACCCTAACCCTAAACCTAACCCTAACCCTTACCCGAAGCCTTACCCTAACCCGTCCTCTAATCCTAACCCGTACGCTAACAGTAACCCGTACCCTAACACGTACGCTCACTCTAAACCGTTGTCTTACCCTAACCTTTTCCCTAAACCGTCCCTGTCCCCTAAACCTAACCCTAACCCTAACCCTAACCCTAACACTTACCCGAAGCCTTACCCTAACCGATTCCCTAATCCTAACCCGTACGCTAACACTAACCCATACCCTAACACGTACGCTCACCCTAAACCGTTGTCGTACCCTAACCTGTCACCTAAACCGTCCCCGTCCTCTAACCCTAACCCTAACCCTAAGCCTAAACCTTACCCGAAACCTTACCCTAACCCGTCCCCTAATCCTTACCCGAACGCTAAAACTAATCCATACCCTAACACGTACGCTCACCCAAAACCGTTGTTGTACCCTAACCTGTCCCATAAACCGTCCCCGTCCCCTAACCCTAACCCTAACCCTAACCCTGACCGTAACCCTTACCCGAAGCCTTACCCATACCCGTCCCCTAATCCTAACCCGTACACTAATACTAACCCGTACCCTAACACGTACGCTCACCCTAAACCGTTGTCGTACCTTAACCTGTCCCCTAAACCGTCCCCATTCCCTAAACCTAACCCTAACAGTAACCAAAACCCTAAACCTTACCCGAAGCCTTACACTCACCCGTCCCCTAATCCTAACCCGTACGCTAACACTAACCTGTACCCTCACATGTACGCTCACCCTAAACCGTTGTCGTACCCTAACCTGTCCCCTAAACCGTCCCTGTCCCCTAGCCCTAACCCTAACCCTAACCCTAACCCTTACCCGAAGCCTTACCCTAACCCGTCCCCTAAACCTAACCCGTACGCTAACACTAACCCGTACCCTAACACGTACGCTCACCCTAAACCGTTGTCGTACCCTAACCTGTCCCCTAAACCGTCACCGTCCCCTAACCCTAACCCTAAACCTAACCCTAACCCGAACCCTTACCCGAAGCCTTACACTAACCCGTCCCCTAATCCTAACCCGTACGCTAACACTAACCCGTACCCTAACACGTACGCCCAGCCTAAACCTTTGTCGTACCCTAACCTGTCCCCTATACCGTCCCCGTCCCCTAACCCTAACACTAACCATAACCCTAAACCTAACCCTTACCCGAAGCCTTACCCTAACCCGTCCCGTAATCCTAACCCTTACGCTAACACTAACCCGTACCCTAACACGTACACTCACCCTAAAGAGTTGTCATACCCTAACCTGTCCCCTAAACCGTCGGCGTCCCCTAACCCTAACCCTAACCCTAACCCTAAATCTAACCCTTACCTGAAGCCTTAACCTAACCCGTCCCTTAATCCTAACCCGTACGCTAACACTATCCCGTACCCTAACCCATACGCTCACCCTAAAGCATTGTCGTACCCTAACCTGTCCCCTAAACCATCCATGTCCCCTATCCCTAACCCTAATCCTAACCATAACCCTAACCCTTATCCGAAGCCTTACCCTAAACCGTCCCCTAAACCTAACCCGTACGCTAACACTAACCCGTACCCTAACACGTACGCTCACCCTAAACCGTTGTCGTACCCTAACCTGTCCCCTAAACCGTCGCCGTCCCCTAACCCTAACCCTAACCCTAACCCTAACCCTTACCTGAAGCCTTACCCTAACCCGTCCCTTAATCCTAACCCGTACGCTATCACTAACCTGTACCCTAACACGTACACTCACCCTAAACCTTTGTCGTACCCTAACCTGTCCCCTAAACCATCCCCGTCTCCTAACCCTAACCCTAATCCTAACCCTAACCCTAACACTTACCCGAAGCCTTACCCTAAACCGTCTCCTAAACCTAACCCGTAACCTAACACTAACCCGTACCCTAACACGTACGCTCACCCTAAACCGTTGTCGTACCCGAACCTGTCCCCTAAACCGTCCCCATCCGCTAACCCTAACATTAACCCTAACCCTAACCCTAACCTTTACCCGAAGCCTTACACTAACCCATCCCATAATCCTAACCCGTATGCTAACACTAACCCATACCCTAACACGTACGCTCACCCTAAACCATTGTCGTACCCTAACCTGTACCCTAAACCATCCCCGTCCCCTATCCCTAACCCTAACCCTAACCCTAACCCTTACCCGAAGCCTTAACCTAACCCGTCCCCTAATCCTAACCGGTACACTAACACTAACACGTACCCTAACACGTACGCTCACCCTAAAACGTTGTCGTACCATAACCTGTCCCCTAAACCGTCCCCGTCCGCTAACCCTAACCCTAACCCTAACCCTTACCCGAAGCCTTACCCTAACCCGTCCCATAAGCCTAACCCGTACGCTAACACTAACCCATACCCTAACACGTACGCTCACCCTAAACCGTTGTCGTACACTAACCTGTCCCCTAAACCATCCCCGTCCCCTAACCCTAACCCTAACCCTAACCCTTACCCGAAGCCTTACTCTAACCCGTCCCCTAATCCTAACCCATATGCTAACCATAACCAGTACCCTAACACGTACACTCACCCTAAACCGTTGTCGTACCCTAACCTGTCCCCTAAACCGTCCCCGTCCCCTAACCCTAACCCTAACCCTAACCCTTACCCAAAGCCTTACCCTAACCCGTCCCCTAATCCTAACCCGTACGCTAACACTAACCCGTAGCCTAACACATACGCTCACCCTAAACCGTTAACGTACCCTAACCTGTCCCCTAAACCGTCCCTGTCCCCTAACCCTAACCCTAACCCTAACCCTAATCCTTACCTGAAGACTTACGCTAACTCGTCCCGTAATCCTAAACCGTACGCTAACACTAACCCGTACCCTAACACGTACGCTCACCCTAAAGCGTTGTCGTACCCTAACATGTCCCCTAAACCGTCCCCGTCCCCTAACCCTAACCCTAAACCTAACCCTAACGCTAACCCTTACCCGAAGCCTTACTCTAACCCGTCCCCTAATCCTAACCCGTACGCTAACAATAACCCGTACCCTAACACGTACACTCACCCTAAACAGTTGTCGTACCCTAACCTGTCCCCTAAACCGTCGGCGTCCCCTAACCCTAACCCTAACCCTAACCCAAACCCTTACCTGAAGCCTTAACCTAACCCGTCCCTTAATCCTAACCCGTACGCTAACACTAACCCGTACCCTAACACGTACGCTCACCCTAAAGCATTGTCGTACCCTAAACTGTCCCCTAAACCATCCACATCCCCTATCCCTAACCCTAATCCTAACCATAACCCTAACCCTTATCCGAAGCCTTACCCTAAACCGTCCCCTAAACCTAAGCCGTACGCTAACACTAACCCGTACCCTAACACGTACGCTCACCCTAAACCGTTGTCGTACCCGAACCTGTCCCCTAAACCGTCCCCGTCCCCTAACCCTAACCCTAACCCTAACCCTAACCCGAAGCCTTACCCTAACCCGTCCCCTAATCCTAACCCGTACGCTAACACTAACCCGTACCCTAACACGTACGCTCACCCTAAACATTTGTCGTACCCTAACCTGGCCCCTAAACCGTCCCCGTCCCCTAAACCTAACACTAACCCTAACCCTAACCGTTACCCAAAGCCTTACCCTAACCCGTCCCCTAATCCTAAATCGTACGCTAACACGAACCCGTACCCTGACACTTACGCTCACCCTAAACTGCTGTCGTACCCTAACCTCTCCCTTAAACCGTCCCCATCCCCTAACCCTAACCCTAACCCTAAACCTAACCCTAACCCTTACCCGAAGCCTTACCCTAACCCGTCCCCTAATCCTAACCCGTACGCTAACAGTAATCCGTACCCTAACACGTACGCTCACTCTAAACCGTTGTCGTACCCTAACCTGTTCCCTAAACCGTCCCTGTCCCATAACCCTAACCCTAAACCTAACCCTAACCCTAACCCTTACCCGAAGCCTTACCCTAACCCATCCCCTAATCCTAACCCGTACGCTAACACTAACCCATACCCTAACACATACGCTCACCCTAAAACGTTATCGTACACTAACCTGTCCCCTAAACCGTCCCCGTCCCCTAACCCTAACCCTAACCCTAACCCTAAACCTAACCCTTACCCGAAGCCTTACCCTAACCCGTCCCCTATTCCTAACCCGTACGCTAACACTAACCAGTACCCTAACACGTACGCTCACCCTAAACCGTTGTCGACCCTACACTGTCCCCTAAACCGTCCCCATCCCCTAACACTAACCCTAACCCTAAGCCTAACCCTTACCCGAAGCCTTACACTAACCCATCCCCTAATCCTAACCCGTACGCTAACCCTAACCCGTACCCTAACACGTACGCTCACCCTAAACCATTGTCGTATCCTAACCTGTACCCTAACCCATCCCCGTCCCCTATCCCTAACCCTAACCCTAACCCAAACCCTTACCCGAAGCCTTACCCTAACCCGTCCCCTAAACCTAACCGGTACGCTAACACTAACACGTACCCTAACACGTACGCTCACCCTAAAACATTGTCGTACCATAACCTGTCCCCTAAACCGTCCCCGTCCCCTAACCCTAACCCTAACCCTAACCCTAACACTAACCCTTACCCGAAGCCTTACACTAACCCGTCCCATAAGCCTAACCCGTACGCTAACACTAACCCATACCCTAACACGTACGCTCACCCTAAACCGTTGTCGTACATTAACCTGTCACCTAAACCGTCCCCGTCCCCTAACCCTAACCCTAACCCTAACCCTAACCCTAACCCTTACCCGAAGCCTTACTCTAACACGTCCCCTAATCCTAACCCGTACGCTAACCATAACCAGTACCCTAATATGTACGCTCACCCTAAACCGTTGTCGTACCCTAACCTGTCCCCTACACCGTCCCCGTCCCCTAACCGTAACCCTAACCCAACCCTAAATCTTACCCGAAGCCTTACACTAACCCATCGCCTAATCCTAACCCGTACGCTAACCCTAACCCGTACCCTAACACGTACGCTCACCCTAAACCATTGTCGTACCCTAACCTGTACCCTAAACCATCCCCGTTCTCTATCCCTAACCCTAACCCTAACCCAAACCCTTACCCAAAGCCTTACCCTAACCCGTCCCCTAATCCTAACCGGTACGCTAACACTAACACATACCCTAACACGTACGCTCATCCTAAAACGTTGTCGTACCATAACCTGTCCCCTAAACCGTCCCCGTCCCCTAACCCTAACCCTAACCCTAACCCTAACACTAACCCTTATCCGAAGCCTTACACTAACCCGTCCCATAAGCCTAAACCGTACGCTAACACTACCCCATACCCTAACACGTACGCTCACCCTAAACCACTGTCGTACACTAACCTGTCCCCTAAACCGTCCCCGTCCCCTAACCCTAACCCTAACCCTAAACCTAACCCTTACCCGAAGCCTTACTCTAACCCGTCCCCTAATCCTAACCCATACGCTAACCATAACCACTACCCTAACACGTACACTCACCCTAAACCGTTGTCGTACCCTAACCTGTCCCCTAAACCGTCCCCATCCCCTAACCCTAACCCTAACCCTAACCCTTACCCGAAGCCTTACCCTAACCCGTCCCCTAATCCTAACCCGTACGCTAACACTAACCCGTAGCCTAACACATACGCTCACCCTAAACCGTTGTCGTACCCTAACCTGTCCCCTAAACCGTCCCTGTCCCCTAACCCTAACCCTAACCCTAACCCTAATCCTTACCTGAAGACTTACGCTAACTTGTCCCGTAATCCTAACCCGTACGCTAACACTAACCCGTACCCTAACACGTACGCTCACCCTAAAGCGTTGTCGTACCCTAACATGTCCCCTAAACCGTCCCCGTCCCCTAACCCTAACCCTAAACCTAACCCTAACGCTAACCCTTACCCGAAGCCTTACTCTAACCCGTCCCCTAATCCTAACCCGTACGCTAACAATAACCCGTACCCTAACACGTACACTCACCCTAAACAGTTGTCGTACCCTAACCTGTCCCCTAAACCGTCGGCGTCCCCTAACCCTAACCCTAACCCTAACCCTAACCCTTACCTGAAGCCTTAACCTAACCCGTCCCTTAATCCTAACCCGTACGCTAACACTAACCCGTACCCTAACACGTACGCTCACTCTAAAGCATTGTCGTACCCTAACCTGTCCCCTAAACCATCCACATCCCCTATCCCTAACCCTAATCCTAACCATAACCCTAACCCTTATCCGAAGCCTTTCCCTAAACCGTCCCCTAAACCTAAGCCGTACGCTAACACTAACCTGTACCCTAACACGTATGCTCACCCTAAACCGTTGTCGTACCCCAACCTGTCCCCTAAACCGTCCCCGTCCCCTAACCCTAACCCTAACCCTAACCCTAACCCTTACCCGAAGCCTTACCCTAACCCGTCCCCTATTCCTAACCCGTACGATAACACTAACGAGTACCCTAACATGTACGCTCACCCTAAACCGTTGTCGTACCCTAAACTTTCGCCTAAGCCGTCACCGTCCCCTAACCCTAACCCTAACCCTAACCCTAACCCGAACCCTTACCCGAAGCCTTACCCTAACCCGTCCCCTAATCCTAACCCGTACGCTAACACTAACCCGTACCCTAACACGTACGCTCACCCTAAACATTTGTCGTACCCTAACCTGGCCCCTAAACCGTCCCCGTCCCCTAACACTAACACTAACCCTAACCCTAAC
This sequence comes from Phocoena phocoena, assembly GCF_963924675.1. Lineage (NCBI taxonomy): Eukaryota > Metazoa > Chordata > Mammalia > Artiodactyla > Phocoenidae > Phocoena > Phocoena phocoena. The sequence continues at coordinate 106,402 of NW_027077457.1, forward strand.
CCTTACCCAAAGCCTTACCCTAACCCGTCCCCTAATCCTAAATCGTACGCTAACACGAACCCGTACCCTGACACTTACGCTCACCCTAAACTGCTGTCGTACCCTAACCTCTCCCTTAAACCGTCCCCATCCCCTAACCCTAACCCTAACCCTAAACCTAACCCTAACCCTTACCCGAAGCCTTACCCTAAACCGTCCCCTAATCCTAACCCATACGCTAACAGTAACCCGTACCCTAACACGTACGCTCACTCTAAACCGTTGTCGTACCCTAACCTGTTCCCTAAACCGTCCCTGTCCCATAACCCTAACCCTAAACCTAACCCTAACCCTAACCAGTACCCTAATATGTAAGGTCACCCTAAACCGTTGTCGTACACTAACCTGTCCCCTAAACCGTCCCTGTCCCCTAACCCTAACCCTAACCGTAACCCTAACCCTAATCCTTACCCGAAGCCTTACTCTAACCCGTCCCCTAATCCTAACCCGTACGCTAAACATAACCAGTACCCTAACACGTACGCTCAGCCTAAACGGTTGTCGTACCCTAACCTGTCCCCTAAACCATCCCCGTCCCCTAACCCTAACCCTAACCCTAACCCTAACCCTTACCCGAAGCCTTACCCTAACCCGTCCCCTAAACCTAACCCGTATGCTAACACTAACCCGTAGCCTAACACGTACGCTCAGCCTAAACCTTTGTCATACCCTAACCTGTCCCCTAAACCGTCCCCGTCCCCTAACCCTAACACAAACCCTAAGCCTAAACCTAACCCTTACCCAAAGCCTTACCCTAACCCGTCCATTAATACTAACCCTTACGCTAACACTAACCCGTACCCTAACACGTACACTCACCCTAAACAGTTGTCGTACCCTAACCTGTCCCCTAAACCGTCGCCGTCCCCTAACCCTAACCCTAACCCTAACCCTAACCCTTACCTGAAGCCTTACCCTAACCCGTCCCTTAATCCTAACCCGTACGCTAACACTAACCTGTACCCTAACACGTGCACTCACCCTAAACCTTTGGCGTACACTAACCTGTCCCCTAAACCATCCCCGTCCCCTAACCCTAACCCTAATCCTAAACCTAACCCTAACCCTTACCCGAAGCCTTACCCTAAACCGTCCCCTAAACCTAACCCGTAACCTAACACTAACACGTACCCTAACACGTACGCTCACCCTAAAGCGTTGACGTACCCGAACCTGTCCCCTAAACCGTCCCCATCCTCTAACCCTAACATTAAGCCTAACCCTAACCCTAACCCTTACCTGAAGCCTTAACCTAACCCGTCCTTTAATCCTAACCCGTACGCTAACACTAACCCATACCCTAACACGTACGCTCACCCTAAACCGTTGTCGTACCCGAACCTGTCCCCTAAACCGTCCCCGTCCCCGTCCCCTAACCCTATCCCTAACCCTAACCCTTACCCGAAACCTTACCCTAACCCGTCCCCTAATCCTAACCCGTAGGCTAACAGTAACCCATACCCTAACACGTATGCTCACCCTAAAACGTTGTCCTACCCTAACCTGTCCCCTAAACCGTCCCCGTCCCCTAACCCTAACCCTAAACCTAACCCTTACCCGAAGCCTTACCCTAACCCGTCCCCTAATCCTAACCCGTACGCTAACACTAAACCGTACCCTAACACATACCCACACCCTAAACCGTTGTCGTACACTAACCTGTCCCCTAAACCGTCCCCGTCTCCTAACTCTAACCCTAACCCTAACCCTAACCCTGACCCTTACCCGAAGCCTTACCCTAAACCGTCCTCTAATCCTAACCCGTACGCTAACACTAACCCATACCCTAACAAGTACGCTCACCCTAAACCATTGTCGTACACTAACCTGTCCCCGAAACCGTTCCCGTCCCCTAAACCTAACCCTAAACCTAACCCTAACCCTTACCCGAAGCCTTACCCTAACCCGTCCCCAAATCCTTACCCGTACGCTAACGCTAAACCATATCCTAACACGTACGCTCACCCTAAACCGTTGTCGTACCCTAACCTGTCCCCTAAATCATCACCGTCCCCTAACTCTAACCCTAAACCTAACCCTAACCCGAACCCTTACACGAAGTCTTACCCTAACCCGTGCCCTAATCCTAAACCGTACGCTAACACTAACCCGTAACCTAACACGTACGCTCACCCTAAACCGTTTTTGTACCCTAACCTGTCCCCTAAACCGTCCCCGTCCCCTAACCCTAACACTAACCCTAACCCTAAACCTTACCCAAAGCCTTACACTAACCCATCCCCAATCCTAACCCGTACGCTAAGCCTAACCCGTACCCTAACACGTACGCTCACCCTAAACCGTTGTCGTACCCTAACCTGTCCCCTAAACAATCCCCGTCCCCGTCCCCGTCCCCTAACCCTAACCCTAACCCTAACCCTTACGCGAAGCCTTACCCTAACTCGTCCCCTAATCCTAACCCGTACGCTAACACTAACCCATACCCTAACACGTACGCTCACCCTAAACCGTTGTCGTACCCTAACCTGTCCCCTAAACCGTCCCCGACCCCTAACACTAACCCTAACCCTAACCCTTACCCGAAGCCTTACCCTAACCCGTCCCCTAACCCTAACACGTACGCTAACTCTAACCCGTACCCTAACATGTACGCTCACCCTAAACCGTTGTCGTACCCTAACCTGTCCCCTAAACCGTCCCCATCCCCTAACCCTAACCCTAACCCTAAACCTAACCCTAAACCTTTCCCGAAGCCTTACCCCAACCCGTCCCCTAAACCTAACCCGTACGCTAACACTAAACCGTACCCTAACACATACGCACACCCTAAACCGTTGTCGTACACTAACCTGTCCCCTAAACCGTCCCCGTCCCCTAACCCTAACCCTAACCCTTACCATAAACCTAAGCCTAACCCTTACCCAAAGCCTTACCCTAACCCGTGCCCTAATCCTAACCCGTACGCTAACACTAACCCGTACCCTAACACGTACGCTCACCCTAAACCATTGTCGTACACTAACCTGTCCCCTAAACCGTCCCCGTTCCCAAACCCTAACCCTAACCCTAACACTAAACCTAACCCTAACACTTACCCGAAGCCTTACCCTAACCCGTCCCCTAATCCTAACACGTACGCTAACAATAACACGTACCCTAACACGTACGCTCACCCTAAACGGTTGTCGTACCCTAACCTGTCCCCTAAACCGTCCCAGTGCCCTAACCCTAATCCTAACCCTAACCCTTACCCGAAGCCTTACCCTAACCCGTCCCCTAATCCTAACCCGTACGTTAACACTAAACCGTACTCTAACACGTACGCTCACCCTAAACCGTCCCCGTCCCCTAACCCTAACCCTAACCCTAACCCTAACCCTTACCCGAACCTTACCCTAAGCCGTCACCTAATCATAACCCGTACGCTAACTCTAAACCGTACCCTATCACGTACGCTCACCCTAAACCGTTGTTGTACACTAACATGTCCCCTAAACCGTCCCCGTCCCCTAACCCTAACCCTAAACCTAACCCTAACCCTAACCCTTACCTGAAGCCTTACACTAACCCGTCCCGTAATCCTAACCCGTACGGTAACACTAACCCGTACCCTAACACGTACGCTCACCCTAAACCGTTGTCGTACCCTAACCTGTCCCCTAAACCGTCCCCATCCCCATCCCCTAACCCTAACCCTAACCCTAACCCTTACCCGAAGCCTTACCCTAACCCGTCCCCTAATCCTAACACGTACGCTAACAATAACCCGTACCCTAACACGTACGCTCACCCTAAACAGTTGTCGTACACTAACCTGTCCCCTAAACCGTCCCCATCCCCTAACCCTAACCATAACCTTAACCCTAACACTTACCCGAAGCCTTACCCTAACCCGTCCCCTAATCCTAACCCGTACGCTAACACTAACCCGTACCCTAACACGTACGCTCACCCTAAACACTTGTCGTACCCTAACCTGTCCCCTAAACCGTCGCCGTACCCTAGCCCTAACCCTAACCCTAAAGCCTTACCCTAACCCGTCCCTTAATCCTAACCCGTACGCTAACACTAACCCGTACCCTAACACGTACGCTCACCCTAAACCATTGTCGTACCCTAAACTGTCCCCTAAACCATCCCCATCCCGAAACGCTAACCCTAACCCTAACCCTAACCCTAACCCTAAAGCCTTACCCTGAACCGTCCCCTAAACCTAACCCGTACGCTAACACTAACCCGTACCCTAACACGTACGTTCACCCTAAACCGTTGTCATACACGAACCTGTCCCCTAAACCGTCCCCGTCCCCTAAACCTAACCCTAACCCTAACCCTAAACCTTACCCGAAGCCTTACCCTAACCTGTCCCCTAATCCTAACACGTAGGCTAACACTAACCCGAACCCTAACACGTATGCTCACCCTAAAACGTTGTCGTACCCTAAGCTGTCCCCTAAACCGTCCCCGTCCCCTAACCCTAACCCTAACCCTAACCCTTACCCGAAGTCTTACCCTAACTCGTCCCCTAATCCTAAAACGTACGCTAACACTAACCCGTACGCTAACACGTACGCTCACCCTAAACCGTTGTCGTACCCTAACCTGTCACCTAAACCGTCCCCATCCCCTAACCCTAACCCTAACCCTAACCCTTACCCGAACCCTTACCCTAACCCGTCCCCTAATCCTAACCCGTACTCTAACACTAACCCGTACCCTAACACGTACGCTCACCCTAAACCGTTTTCGTACACTAACCTGTCCCCTAAACCGTCCCCGTCTCCTAACCCTAAACCTAACCCTAACCCTAACCCTAACCCTTACCCGAAGCCTTACCCTAACCCGTCCTCTAATCCTAACCCATACGCTAACACTAACCCGTACCCTAACACGTACGCTCATCCTAAACCATTGTCGGACCCTAACCTATCCCCTAAACCGTCCCCGTCCCCTAAACCTAACACTAACCCTAACCCTAACCCTTACCCGAAGCCTTACCCTAACTCGTCCCCTAATCCTAACCCGTACGCTAACACTAACCCATACCCTAACACGTACGCTCACCCTAAACCGTTGTCGTACCCTAATCTGTCCCCTAAACCGTCCCAGACCCCTAACACTAACCCTAACCCTAACCCTTACCCGAAGCCTTACCCTAACCCGTCCCCTAAACCTAACACGTACGCTAACTCTAACCCGTACCCTAACACGTACGCTCACCCTAAACCGTTGTCGTACCCTAACCTGTCCCCTTAACCGTCCCCATGCCCTAACCCTAACCCTAACCCTAAACCTAAACCTAACCCTTTCCCGAAGCCTTACCCTAACCCGTCTCCTAATCCTAACCCGTACGCTAACACTAAACCGTACCCTAACACATACGCACACCCTAAACCGTTGTCGTACACTAACCTGTCCGCTAAATCGTCCCCGTCCTCTAACCCTAACCCTAACCCTAACCCTTACCATAAACCTAACCCTAACCCTTACCCAAAGCCTTACCCTAACCCGTGCCCTAATCCTAACCCGTACGCTAACACTAACCCGTACCCTAACACGTACGCTCACCCTAAACCGTTGTCATACACTAACCTGTCCCCTAAACCGTCCCCGTTCCCTAACCCTAACCCTAACCCTAACACTAACCCTAACCCTAACCCTTACCCGAAGTCTTACCCTAACCTGTCCCCTAATCCTAACCCGTACGCTAACACTAACCCGTACCCTAACACGTACGCTCACCCAAACCCGTTGTCGTACCCTAACCTGTCCCCTAAACCGTCCCCGTCCCCTAACCCTAACCCGATCCCTAACCCTAAACCTTAACCCAAGCCTTATCCTAACCCGTCCCCTAATCCTAAACCGTACGCTAACACTAACCCGTACCCTAACACGTACGCTCACCCTAAACCGTTGTCGTACCCTAACCTGTCCCCTAAACTGTCCGAGTCCCCGCCCCCTAACCCTAAGCCAAACCCTAACCCTTACCCGAAGCCTTACACCAACACGTCCCTTAATCCTAACCCATAAGCTAACACTAACCCGTACCCAAACACATACGCTCACCCTAAACCGTTGTCGTACAATAACCTGTCCCCTATACCGTCCCCGTCCCCTAACCCTAACCCTATCCCTAACCCTAAACCTAACCCTTACCCGAAGCCTTACCCTAATCCGTTCCCTAATCCTAACACGTACGCGAACACTAACCCGTACCCTAACACGTACACTCACCCTAAATCGTTGTCGTACACTAACCTGTCCCCTAAACCGTCCCCGTCCCCTAACCCTAACCCTAACCCTAACCCTAAACCTTACCCAAAGCCTTACCCTAACCCGTCCCCTAATCCTAACCCGTACGCTAACACTAACCCGTACCCTAACACGTACACTCACCCTAAATCGTTGTCGTACACTAACCTGTCCCCTAAACCGTCCCCGTTCCTTAACCCAATCCCTAACCCTAATCCTAACCCTAAACCTTACCCGAAGCCTTACCCTAACCCGTCCCCTAATACTAAACCGTACGCTAACACTAACCCGTACCCTAACACGTACTCTCACCCTAAACCGTTGTCGTACCCTAACCTGTCCCCTAAACCGTCCCCGTCCCCTAACCCTAACCCTAACCCTAACCCTAACCCTTACCCGAAGCCTTACACTTACCCATCCCATAATCCTAACCCGTACGCTAACACTAAACCGTACCCTAACACGTACGCTCACCCCTAAACCGTTGTCGTACCCTAAGCTGTCCCCTACACCGTCCCCGTCCCCTAACCCTAACAATAACCCGATCCCTAACCCTAACCCTTACCCCAGGCCTTAATCTAACCCGTACCCTAATCCTAAACCGTACGCTAACACTAACCCCTACGCTTACACGTACGCTCACCCTAAACCGTTGTCGTACCCTAACCTGTCCCCTAAACCGTGCCAGTCCCCGTCCCCTAACCCTAACCCTAACTCTTACCCGAAGCCTTACCCAAACCCGTCCCCTATTCCTAACCCGTACGCTAACACTAACCCATACCCTAACACATACGCTCACCCTAAACCTTTGTCGTACAATAACCTGTCCCTTATACTGTCCCCGTCCCCTAACCCTAACCCTAACCCTAACCCTAACCCTAACACTTACCCGAAGCCTTACCCTAACCTGTCCCCTAATCCTAACCCTTACGCTAACCTGTCCCCTAACACCTATGCTCACCCTAAACCGTTGTCGTACACTAACCTGTCCACTAAACTGTCCCCGTCCCCTAACCCTAACCCTAAACCTAACCCTTACCCGAAGCCTTACCCTTACCCGTCCCCTAATCCTAACTCGTAGGCTAACACTAACCCGTACCCTAACACATACGCTCACCCTAAACCGTTGTCGTACCCTCACCTGTCCCCTAAACCGTCCCCGTCCCCGTCCCCTAACCCTAACCCTTACCCGAAGCCTTACACTAAACCGTCCCCTAATCCTAACCCGTACGCTAACACTAACCCGTACCCTAACACGTATGCTCACCGTAAACCGTTGTCGTACCCTAACCTGTCCCCTAAACCGTCCAACTCACCTAACACTAACCCTAACCCTTACCCTAACCCTAACCCTTACCCGAAGCCTTACCCTAACACGTCCCCTAATCCTAACACGTACGCTAACAGTAACCCGTACCCTAACACGTACGCTCACCCTAAACCGTTGTCGTACACTAACCTCTCCCCTAAACCGTCCCCGTCCCCTAACCCTAACCCTAACCCCAACCGTAACCCTTAACCGAAGCCTTACCATAACCCGTCACCTAATACTAACCCGTACGCTAACACTAACCCGTACCCTAACACGTACGCTCACCATAAACGGTTGTCGTACCCTAACCAGTCCCCTAAACCGTCCCCGTACCCTAACCCTAACCCTAACCCTAACCGTAACCTTACCTGAAGCCTTACCCTAACCTGTCCCCTAATCCAAACCCTTAGGCTAACACTAACCCGTACCCTAACACGTACGCTCACCCTAAAACGTTGTCGTACCCTAACCTGTCCCCCAAACCGTCCCCATCCCCGTCCCCTAACCCTAACACTAACCCTAACCCCTACCCTTACCCGAAGCCTTACCCTAACCCGTCCCCTAATCCTAACCTGTACGCTAACACTAACCCGTACCCTAACACGTACGCTCACCCAAAACCGTTGTCCTACCCTAACCTGTCCCCTAAACCGTCCCCTAACCCTAACCCTAACCCTAATCCTAACCCTTACCCCAAGCCTTACCCTAACCCGTCCCCTAATCCTATCCCGTACGCTAACACTAACCCATACGCTAACACGTACGCTCACCCTAAACCGTTCTCGTACCCTAACCTGTCCCCTAAAGCGTCCCCGTCCCCTAAACCTAACCCTAACCCTAACCCTTACCCTAACCCTTACCCGAAGCCTTACCCTAACCCGTCCCCTAATCGTAACCCATACGGAAACACTATCCCGTACCCTAACACGTACGCTCACCCTAAACCGTTGTCGTACCCTAACCTATCCCCTAAACCGTCCCCGTCCCCTAACCCTAACCCTAACCCTAACCCTAACCCTAACCCTTACCCGAAGCCTTACCCTAACCCGTCCCCTAATCCTAACCCGTACGCTAACACTATCCCGTTCCCTAACACGTATGCTCACCCTAAATCATTGTCGTACCCTAACCTGTCCCCTAATCTGTCCCCATCCCCTAACCCTAACCCTAACCCTTACCCGAAGCCTTACACTAACCCGTCCCCTAATCCTAAGCCGTACGCTAACACAAACCCGTACCCTAACACGTACGCTCACCGTAAATGGTTGTCGTACCCTAACCTGTCCCCTAAAGCGTCCCCGTCACCTAACACTAACCCTAACCCTTACCCTAACCCTAACCCTTACCCGAAGCCTTACCCTAACCCGTCCCATAATCCTAACCCGTACGCTAACATTAACCCGTACCCTAACACGTACACTCACCCTAAACCGTTGTCGTACCCTAACCTGTCCCCTAAACCGTCCCCGTCACCTAACACTAACCCTAACCCTTACCCTATCCCTAACACTTACCCGAAACCTTACCCTAACCTGTACCCTAATCCTAACACGTACGCTAACACTAAACCGTACCCTAACACGTACGCTCACCCTAAACCGTTGTCCTACCCTAAACTCCCTCCTAAACCTTCCCCGTCCCCTAACCCTAACCCTAACCCTAACCCTATCCCTTACCCGAAGCCTTACACTTACCCGTCCCCTAATCCTAACCCGTACGCTAACACTAACTGGTACCCTAACACGTACGCTCACCGTAAACCATTGTCGTACCCTAACCTGTCCCGTAAACCGTCCCTGTCCCCTAACACTAAACCTAACCCTAACCCTAACCCTAACCCTTACCCGAAGCCTTACCCTAACCAGTCCCCTAATCCTAAACCGTACGCTAACACTAACCCGTCCCCTAATAGGTACGCTCAACCTAAACCGTTGTCGTACCCTAACCTGTCCCCTAAACCGTCCCCATCCCCTAACACTAACCCTATCCCTAACCCTAACCCTATACAAAGCCTTACCCTAAACCGTCCCATAATCCTAACCCGTACGCTAACACTAACCCGTACCCTAACACGTACGCTCACCCTACACCATTGTCGTACCCTAACCTGTCCTGTAAACTTTCCCCGTCCCCTAACATTAACCCTAACCCTAAGCCTAACACTAACCCTAAACCCTAACCCTAACCCTAACCCTAAGCCTTACCCAAAGCCTTTACCTAACCCGTCCCCTAATCCTAAACTGTACGCTAACACTAACCCGTACTCTAACACGTACGCTCACACTAAACCATTGACGTACACTAACCTGTCTCATAAACCCTCCCCGTGCCTTAACCCTAAACCTAACCCTAACCCTAACCCTAACCATTACCCGAAGCCTTACCCTAACTCGTCCCCTAATGCTAACCGGTACGCTAACACTAACCCATACCCTAACTCGTACGCTCACCCTAAACTGTTGTCGTACACTAACCTGTCCCCTAAACCGTCCCCGTCCGCAAACCCTAACCCTAACCCTAACCCTAACCTTTACCCAAAGCCTTACCCTAACACGTCCCCTAATCCTAACCCGTACGCTAACACTAACCCGTACCCTAAAACGTACGCTCACCCTAAACTGTTGTCATATCCTAACCTTGCCCCTAAACCCTCCCCGTACCCTAACCCTAACCCTATGCCTAACCCTAACCCTTACCCGAAGCCTTACCCTAACCCGTCACCTAATCCTAACCCGTACGCGAAAGCTAACGTTACCCTAAAACGTATGCTCACCCTAAACCTTTGCCGTACCCTAACCTGTCTCCTAATCCGTCCCCGTCCCCTAAACCTAACCCTTAACCTAACCCTAACGCTTACCCGAAGCCTTACACTAACCCGTCCCCTAATCCTAACCCGTAGGCTAACACTAACCCTTACCCTAACACGTACGCTCACCCTAAACCGTTGCCGTACCCTAACCTTTCCCCTAAACCGTCGCCGTACCCTAACCTTTCCCCTAAACCGTCCCCGTCCCCTATCACTAAACCTGACCCTAACTCTAATCCTTACCCGAAGCCTTACCCTAACCCGTCCCCTAATCCTAAACCGTACGCTAACACTAACCCATAACATAACACGTACGCTCACCCTAAAACGTTGTCGTACCCTAACCAGTCCCCTAAACCGTCTCCATCCCCTAAAACTAACCCTAACCCTAACCCTTACCCGAAGCCTTACACTAAACCGTCCCCTAATCCTAACCCGTACGCTAACACTAACTGGTACCGTAACACGTACGCTCACCCTAAACATTTGTCGTAACATAACCTGTCTCCTAAACCGTCCCCTTCCCTAACCCTAAACCTAACCCTAATCCTAACGGGTCCCCTAAACCGTCCTCGTCCCCGTCCCCTAACCCTAAGCCTAACCCTAATGCTAACCCTTACCCGAAGCCTTACCCTAACCCGTCCCCTAATCCTAACCCGTACACTAACTCTAACCCGTACCCTAACATGTAGGTTTACCCTAAACCATTGTCGTACACTAACCTGTCCCCTAAACCGTCCCTGTCCCCTAACCCTAACCCTAACCCTAATCCTAACCAGTCCCCTAAACTGTCCCCGTCCCCGTCCCCTAACCCTAAGACTAAACCTAACGCTAACACTTACCCGAAGCCTTACACTAACCCGTCCCTTAATCCTAACCCGTACGCTAACACGAACCCGTACCCTAACACGTACGCTCAACCTAAACCGTTGTCGTACCCTAACCTGTCCCCAAAACCGTCCCCGTCCCCTAACCCTAACCCTAACCCTAACACTTAGCCGAAGCCTTACACTAACCCGTCCCCTAATCCTAAACCGTACGCTAACACTAAACCGTACCCTAACACGTACGCTCACCCTAACCCTTTGTCATACTCTAACCTGTCCCCTAAACCGTCCCCTTCCCCTAATCCTAACCCTAACCATAACCCTAACCATAACCCTTACCCGAAGCCTTACACAAACCCGTCTCCTAATCCTAAGCCGTACGCTAACACTAACCCGTACCCTAACACGTACGCTCACCCTAAACCGTTGTCGTAGCCTAACCTTTCCCCTAAACCGTCTCCGTCCCCTAACCCTAACACTAACCCTTTCCCTAACCCTAACCCTTACCCGAAGCCTTACCCTGACCGGTCACCTAATACGAACCTGTACGCTAACACTAACCCGTAGCCTTACACGTACGCTCACCCTAAACCGTTGCCGTACCCTAACCTGTCCCCTAAACCGTCCCCGTCCCATAACCCTAACCGTAAACCTAACCCTAAACCTTTCCTGAAGCCTTACCCTAACCCGTCCCCAATCCTAACCCGTACACTAACACTAAACCATACACTAACACCTACACTCACCCTAAAATGTTGTCGTTATCCTAACCTGTCCCCTAAACCCTCCCCGTCCCCTAACCCTAACCCTAAACCTAACCCTAAACCTTACCTGAAGCCTTACCCAAACCCGTCCCCTAATCCTAACCCGTACGGTAACACTAAACGGTACCCTAACACCTACACTCATCCTAAAACGTTGTCATATCCTAACCTGTCCCCTAAACAGTCCCCGTCCCCTAACCCTAACCCTAACACTAACCCTAACCCTTACCCGAAGCCCTAACCTAACCCATAGGCTAACAGTAAACCGTAGCCTAACACGTACGATCACCCTAAAACTTTGTCGTACCATTACCTGTCCCCTAAACTGTCCCCGTCCCCGTCCCCTAATCCTAACCCTAACCCTAACCCTAACACTTACCCGAAGCCATACCCTAACCCGTCCCCTAATCCTAACCCGTACCCTAACACGTACGCTCAGCCTAAACCATTGTCGTACCCTAAACTGTGACCTACACCGTCCCCGTCCCCGTCCCCGTCCCCTAACCCTAAACCTAAGCCTAACCCTTACCCGAATCCTTACAATAACCCGTCCCCTACTCCTAACCCGTACGATAACACTAACCCGTACCCAACACTTACGATCACCCTAAACCGTTGTCGTACCCTAACCTGTCCCCTAAACCTTCCCCATCCCCTGACCCTAACCCTAACCCCAATCCTAAACCTGAACCTTACCCGAAACCTTACCCTAACCCGTCCCCTAATCCTAACACGTACGCTAACACTCACCCGTACCCTAACACGTACGCTCACCCTAAAACTTTGTCGTACACTAACCTGTCCCTTAAACCATCCCCATCCGCTAACCCTAACCCTAACCCTAACCCTAAAACTTACCCGAAGCCTTACCCTAACCTGTCACATAATCCTAACCCGTACGCTAACACTAACCCATACCCTAACAGGTACGCTCACCCTAAACTGTTTTCATACCCTAACCTGTCCCCTAAACCGTCCCCGTCCCCCAACCTTAACCCTAACCCTAACCCTAAGACTTACTCGAAGCCTTACCCTAACCCGTCCCCTAATCCTAACCGGTACGCTAACACTAACCCTTACCCTAACATGTACAATCACCCTAAACCTTTGTCGTACCCTAACCTGTCCCCAAAACCGTCCCCATCCCCTAACTCTAACACTAACCCTAACCCTAACCCTTAACCGAAGTCGTCCCCTAACCCGTCCCCTAATCCTAACCTGTACGTTAACACTAACCCGTACCCTAACATGTACAATCACCCTACACCGTTTTCGTACCCTAAACTGTCCCCTAAACCGTCCCCGTCCCCTAACCCTAACCCTAACCCTAACCCTTACCCGAAGCCTTACCCTAACCCATCCCCTAATCCTAACCCGTAGGCTAACACTAACCCGTACCCTAACACGTACGCTCACCCTAAACCATTGTCGTACCCTATCCTGTCCCCTAAACCGTCCCCGTCCCCTAACCGTAACCCTAAGCCTAAACTTTACCCGAAGCCTTACCCTAACCCGTCCCCTAATCCTAACCCGTACGCTAACACCTACGCTCACCCTAAACCGTTGTTGTACCCTAACCTGTCCCCTAAACTGTCCCCATCCCCTAACCCTAACCCTAACCCTAACCCTAAACCTTACCGGAAGCCTTACCCTAACCCATCCCCTAATCCTAACCCGTATGCTAACACTAACACATACCCTAACACGTATGCTCACCCTAAACCGTTGTCGTACCCTAACCTGTCCCCTAAACCATCCCCGTCCCCTAACCCTAACAATAACCCTAAACCTAAACCTTACCCGAAGCCTTACCTAAACCCGTCCCATAATCCTAACCCGTACGTTAACACTAATCCGTACCCTAACACGTACACTCACCCTAAATCTTTGTCATACAATAACCTGTCCCTTAAACCATCCCCATCCGCTAACCCTAACCCTAACCCTAAACCTAACCCCTACCCGAAGCCTTACCCTAACCCGTCCCCTAATCCTAACCCTTACGCTAACACTAACCCATACCATAACACGTACGCTCACCCTAAACCGTTTGCGTACCCTAACCTGTCCCCTAAACCGTCCCCGTCCCCCAACCCTAACCCTAACCCTAATCCTTACCCGGAGCCTTAAACTAACCTGTCCCCTAATCCTAACTGGTACGCTAACACTAACCCGTACCCTAACACGTAGGCTCAGCCTAAACGGTTGCGGTACCCTAAACTGTCACCTAAACCGTCCCCGTCCGTCCCCTAACCCTAACCCTAACCCTAACACTTACCCGAAGCCTTACCCTAAACCGTCCCCTAATCCTAACCCGTACGTTAACACTAAACCTTACCCTAACATGTACAATCACCCTAAACCGTTGTCGTACCCTAACCTGTCCCTTAAACCGTCCCCATCCCCTAACCCTAACACTAACCCTAACCCTAACCCTAACTATTAACCGAAGACTTCCCCTAACCCATCCCGTAATCCTAACCCAGACCCTAACACTAACCCGTACCCTAACACGAATGCTCAACCTAAACCGTTTTCGTACCCCAACCTGTCCCCTAAAGAGTCCCCATCACCTAACCCTAACCCTAATCCTTACCCAAACCCGGCCCCTAATCCAAACTCGTACGCTAAATCTAAACCGTACCCTAACATGTACGCTCACCCTAAAACGTTGTCGTACCCTAACCTGTCACCTAAACCATCCCCGTCCCCTAACCCTAACCCTAACCCTAACCGGTCCCCTAAACCGTACCCGTCCCCGTCCCCTGACCCTAACCCTAACGCTAACCCTTACCCGAAGCCTTACACTAACCCGTCCCCTAATCCTAACCCGTACGCTAACACTAACCCATACCCTAACACGTACGCTCACCCTAAATCGTTGTCGTATCCTAACCTTTCCCTTAAACCATCCCCGTCCCCTAACCCTAACACTATCCCTAAACCTAACCCTTACCAGAAGCCTTACCCTAACCCGTCCCCTAATACTAAGCCGTACGCTAATACTAAACAGTACCCTAACACGTACACTCACCCTAAAACGTTGTCGTACCCTAACCTATCCCCTAAACCGTCCCAGTCCACTAACCCTAACCCTAAACCTAACCCTAACCCTAACCCTTACCCGAAGCCTTACCCTAACCCGTCCCCTAAACCTAACCGATACGCTAACACTAACCCGTACCCTAACACTTACGCTCACAGTAAAACATTGTCGTACGCTAACCTGTCCCCTAAACCGTCCCGGTCCCATAACCCTAACCCTAACCCTAAACCTAACCCTTACCCGAAGCCTTACACTAACCCGTCCCCTAATCCTTACTCGTACGCTAACACTAACCCATACCTTAACACGCACGCTCACCCTAAACCGTTGTCGTACCCTAACATGTCCCCTAAACCGTCCCTGTCCCCTAACCCTAACCCTAACACTATCCCTAAACCTAACCCTTACCTGAAGCCTTACCCTAAACCATCCCCTAATCCTAACCCGTACGCTAACACTAACCCATACCCTAACACGTACGCCGACCCTAAACCGTTGTCGTACCCTAAACTGTCCCCTAAACTGTCCCCATCCCTTAATCCTAACCCTAAAACTTATCCGAAGGCTTACCCTAACCAGTCCCCTAATCCTAACCCGTACGCTAACACTAACCCGTACCGTAACACGTACGCTAACCCTAAACCGTCGTCGTACCCTAACCTGTCCCCTAAACCGTCCCCATCCCCTAACCATAACCATAATCCTAACCCTTACCCGAAGCCTTACCCTAACCCGTCCCCTAATCCTAACCCGTACGCTAACACTAACCCGTACCCTAATGTAGGCTCACCCTACACCGTTTTCGTACACTAACCTGTCCCCTAAACAGTCCCCGTCCCCTAATCCTAACCCTAACCCTAACCCTAACCCTAACCCTAACGCATACCCGAAGCCTTACACTAACCCGTCCCCTAACCCTAACCCGTACGCTAACACTAACCCGTACCCTAACACGTACGCTCACCCTAAAACATTGTCGTACCCTAACCTGTCCCCTAAACCGTCCCCTAACCCTAACCCTAACCCTAACCCTTACCTGAGGCCTTACACTAAACTGTCCCCTAATCCTAACCCGTACGCTAACACTAAACCGTACCCTAACAGGTACCCTCACCCTAAACCGTTGTCGTACCCTAACTTGTCACCTAAACTGTCCTCGTCCCCTAACCCTAACCCTAACCCTAACCCTAACACTTACCCGAAGCCTTACCCTAACCCATCCTCTAATCCTAACCCGTAAATTAACACTAAACCTTACCCTAACATGTACAATCACCCTAAACCGTTGTCGTACCCTAACCTGTCCCCTAAACCGTCCCCATCCCCTAACCCTAACAATAACCCTAACCCTAACCCTAACATTTAACCGAAGCCTTCCTCTAACACGTCCCGTAATCCTAACCCGTACCCTAACACTAACCCGTACCCTAACACGTATGCTCAACCTAAACCGTTTTCGTACCCCAACCTGTCCCCTAAACAGTCCCCATCCCCAAACCCTAACCCTAACCCTAACCCTTACCCTTACCCGAATCCTTACCCAAACCCTTCCCCTAATCCTAACACGTACGCTAAAACTAAACCATACCCTAACACGTACGCTCACCCTAAACCGTTGTCGTAGCCTAACCTGTCACCTAAACCGTCCCCGTCTCCTAACCCTAACCCTAACCCTAACCGGTCCCCTAAACCGTTCCCGGCCCTGTCCCCTGACCCTAACCCTAACGCTAACCCTTACCCGAAGCCTTACACTAACCCATCCCCTAATCCTAACCCATAAGCTAACACTAACCCGTACCCTAACACGTACGCTTACCCTAAAATATTGTCGTACCCTAACCTGTCCCCTAAACCGTCCCTGTCCCCTAACCCTAACCCTAACCATAACAATAACCCTTACCCGAAGCCTTAACGTAACCCGTCCCCTAATCCTAACCCGTACGCTAACACTAACCCATACCTTAACACGTACGCTCACCCTAAACCGTTTTCGTAACCTAACGTGTCCCCTAAACCGTCCCCGTCCCCTAATACTAACCCTAACTATAACCCAACCCTAACCCTTACCCGAAGCCTTACCCTAACACATTCCCTAATCCTAACCCGTACGCTAACACTAACCCGTACCCTAACACGTACGCTCACCCTAAACCGTTGTGGTACCCTAACATGTCCCATAAACCGTCCCCGTCCCCTAACCCTAAACCTATCCCTAACCCTAACCCTTACCCGAAGCCTTACACTAACCCGTCCCCTAATCCTAACCCGTACGCTAAAACTAACCCATACCCTAACACGTACGCTCACCCTAAACCATTCTTGTAACCTAACCTATCCTCTAAACCGTCCCCGTCCCCTAACCCTAACCCCAACCCTAACCCTAACCCTTACCCGCAGCCTTACCCTAACCCGTGCCCTAAACCTAACCCGTACACTAACACTAACCAGGACTCTAACATGTACGCTTAACCTAACCCCTTGTCGTACACTAACCTGTCACCTAAACTGTCCCCGTCCTCTAATCCTAACCCTAACCCTAAACCTAACCCTAGCCCTTACCCTAAGCCTTAGGCTAACCCATCCCCTAATCCTAACCCGTACGATAACAGTAACCCGTACCCTAACACGTACGCTCACCCTAAATCGTTGTCATAACCTAACCTGTCCCCTAAACCGTTGCCGTCCCCTAACCCTAACCCTAACCCTAACCATAACCCTTACCCGAATCCTTACCCTAACCCGTCCCCTAATCCTAACCTGTATGCTAACACTAACCCGTACCCTAACACGTACGCTCACCCTAAAACATTGTCGTACCCTAACCTGTCCACTAAAACATCCACGTCCCCTAAACCTAAACCTAACCCTAACCCTAACCCTAAACCTAACACGAACCCTTACGCGAAGCCTTACACTAACCCGTTCCCTAATCCTAACCCGTACGCTAACACTAACCCGTTCCCTAACATGTACGCTCACCCTAAAGAGTTGTCGAACTCTAACCGGTCCCCTAAACCGTCCCCGTCCCCTAACCCTAACCCTAACCCTAACCCTGACCTATACCATAAACCGTCCCCGTGCCCGTCCCCTAACCCTAACCCTAACCCTAAACTTAACCCTTACCCGAAGCCTTACCCTAACCCGTCCCCTAATGCTAACCCGTACGCTAACACTAACCCGTACCCTAACATGTACACTCACCCTATGCTGTTGTCGTACCCTAACCTGTCCCCTAAACCGTCCCCCTCCCCTAACCCTAACCCTAACCCTAAACCTAACCCTTACGCGAAGCCTTACCGTAACCCGTCCCCTAATCCTAACCCGTATGCTAACACTAACCCGTACCCTGACACGTACGCTCACCCTAAACCGTTGTCGTAACCGAACCTGTCGCCTAAACCGTCCCCGTCCCCTAATCTTAACCCTATCCTTAAACCTAAACCTTACTCGAAGCCTTACCCTAACCCGTACCTTAATCCTAACCCGTAGGCTATCACTAACCCATACCCTAACACGTACACTCACCCTAAATCATTGTCGTACCCTAACCTGTCCCCTCAACCGTCCCCATCCCCTAACCCTAACCCTAACCCTTACCCGAAACCTTACCGTAACCCGTTCCCTAATTCTAAACAGTACGCTAACACTAACACATACCCTAACACGTATGCTCACCCTAAACCGTTGTCGTAACCTAACCTGTCCCCTAAACCGTCCCTGTCCCCTATCCCTAACCCTAACCTTAACTCTAACCCTAACCCTTACCCGAAGCCTTACCCTAACCCGTCCCCTATTCCTAACCCGTACGCTAACACTAACCCATACCCTAACACGTACGCTAACCCTAAACAGTTGTCATACCCTAACCTGTCCCCTAAACCGTCCCCGTCCCCTAAACCTAACCTTAACCCTAACCCTAACCCTTACCCAAAGCCTTACCCTAACCCGTCCCCTAATCCTAACCCCTATGCTAACAATAACCCATACCCTAACACGTACGCTCACCCTAAACCATTGTCGTACCCTATCCTATCCCCTAAACCGTCCCGATCCCCTAACCCTAACCCTAACCCTATCCCTAACCCTTACCCGAAGCCTTACACTAACCCGTCCCCTAATCCTAACCCGTACGCTAACACTAACCCGTACCCTAACACATACGCTCACCCTAAATCATTGTCGTACCCTAACCTGTCCCCTAAACCGTCCCCGTCCCCTAACCCTAACCCTAACCCTTACACGAAGCTTTACCCTAACCCGTCCCCTAATCCTAACCCGTACGCTAACACTAACCCGTACCCTAACACGTACGCTCACCCTAAACCGTGGTCGTACCCTAACCTGTCCCCTACACTCTCCCCGTCCCCTAACCCTAACCCTAACCCTAACCCTGACCCTTACCCGAAGACTTACCCTAACCCGTACCCTAATCCTAACCCGTACGCTAACACTAACCCGTACCCTAACACGTACGCTCACTCTAAACCGTTGTCGTACCCTAACCTGTCCCCTAAACCGTCCCCGTACCCTAACCATAACCCTTACCCTAACCCCAACACTAACCTTTACCCAAAGCCTTACCCTAAACCCTCCCCTAATCCTAAACCGCACGCGAACACTAACCCGTACCCTAACATGTACGCTCACCCTAAACCGTTGCCGTACCCTAACCTGTCCCCTAAACCTTCCCCGTCCCCTAAACCTAAACTTAACCCTAACCCTAACCCTTACCTGAAGCCTTACCCTAACCCGTCCCCTAATCCTAACCTGTACGCTAACACTAACCCGTACTGTACCACGTACGCTCACCCTTAACCGTTGTCGTACCCTAACCTGTCCCCTAAACTGTCCCTGTCCCCTAACTCTAACCCTAACCCTTACCCGTAGACTTACCCTAACCCGTCCCCTAATGCTAACCCGTATGTTAACACTAACCCGTACCCTAACACGTACGCTCACCCTAAACCGTTGTCTTACCTAACCCGTCCCCTAAACCTTCCCCGTCCCATAACCCTAACCCTAACCCTTACCCGAAGCCTAACCCTAACCGGTCCCCTAATCCTAACCCGTACACTAACACTAACCTGTACCCTAACATGTACGCTCACCCTAAACCGTTGTCCTACCCTAACCTGTCCCCTAAACCCTCCCCGTCCCCTAACCCTAACCCTAACCCTAACCCTAACCCTTACCCGAAACCTTACCCTAACACGTCCCCTATACCTAATCCGTACGCTAACACTAACCCGTACCCTAACACCTACGCTCACCCTAAACCGCTGTGGTATCCTAACCTTTTCCCTAATCCGTCCCCGTCCCATAATGCTAAACCTAAATCTTTACAGATGCCTGTCCCTAAACCATCCCCAAATCCTAACCCATACGCTAACACTAAACTGTACCCTAACACGTAGGCTCACCCTAAATCGCTGTCGTACCCTAATCTGTACCCTAAACCGTCCCTTTCCCCAACCCTATCCCTCACCCTAACACTTACACGAAGCCTTACTCTAACCTGTCCCCTAATCCTAACCCAAATGCTTACACTGACCAGTACCCTAACATGTACGCTCACCCTAAAGCATTGTCGTACCCTAACCTGTACCCTAACACGTCCTCATCCACTAACCCTAACTCTAACACTTACCTGAAGCCTTACCCTAACACATCCCCTAATCCTAAACCATGCGCTAACACTAACCCATACCCTAACTCGTACGATCACACTAAACCGTTGTCGTACACTAACCTGTACTCTAAACCTTCCCTGTCCCCTAACCCTAACCCTAATCCTTACCGGAAAAGTTACCCTAACCTGTCCCCTAATCCTAACCCGTATGCTAACATTTACACCTACCCTAACTTGTATGCTCAATGAAAACCGTTGTCATACACTAACCTGTACCTAAACAGTCCCTGTCCCATAACCCTAACCCTAACCCTTATCCAAAGCCTTACCCTAACCCGTCACCTAAGCCTAACTGGTACGCTAACACTAACACATACCCTAACATGTACACTCACCCTAAACCATTGTCTTCCCCAAACCTGTACCTTAAATCGTCCCTGGCCCTGTCCCCTAACATTAACCATAACCCTAACCCTTACCCGAAGCCTTATCCTAACCCGTCCCCTAATCCTAATCCGTACGCCAACACTAACCCATACCCTTACACCTACGCTCACCTTAAATCGTTGTCGTACACTAAATTGTACCCTAAGCCGTTCCCATTCCCTAACCTAATCCCTAACCCTAACCATAAACCTAATCATTACCCGAAGCCTTAGTCTAAACTGTCCCCTAATCCTAAACCGTATGCTAGCACTAACACATACCCTAACATGTACACTCAACCTAAACTGCTGTCGTATTCTAACCTATACCCTAAACCGTTCCCATCCCCTAACCCTAACCCTAACCCGACGTCTTACCCTATCCCTTCCACTAATCATGGACCATACACTAACACTAAACCTTACCCTAACATGTATTCTCACACTAACACATTGTGGTACCCTAACCTGTACCTTGAACCGTCTCCATCTCCTAACCCTAACCCTAACCCTAACCCTTACCCTAAGCCTTACCCTAACCAGTCCCCTAATTCTAACCCATATGCTAACACTAACCTGTGCCCTAACATGTATGCTCACCCTAAACTGTTGTCGTACCCTAACCTGTACCCTAAAACGTCCCTGTCCCTGTTCCCTAACACTAACACATACCCGAATCATGTCTCTAAACCTTACACTAATCCTAACCCTTATGGTAGCACTAACATGTACCCTAAAACATACGCTCACCCTAAACTTTTGTCATTCCCTAACCTGTATCCTAAATGGTCCCAGTCCCCTAACAATAACCCTAAACCTAAACCTAAACCTAACCCTTACGTGAAGCTTTACCCTAACCCGTCCCTTAATCCTAACCCGTACGCTAATACTAACCCATAACCTAACACGTACGCTCACCCTAAATCATTGTCATACCCTAACCTGTACCATAAATCGTCGTTGTCCCCAACCTCAAACCGTTTCCCGAAACCTTATACTAACCCTTCCCCTAATCCTAACCCGTAAACTAACACTAACATGTACCCTAACACTTACGCTCACCCTATACCGTTGTCATACCTTAAATTGTACCCTAAACTGTCCCCACCCCCTAACCCTAACCCTAACCCGAACCCTTACCCAAAGCCTTACGCTAACCCATCGGTAATCCTAACCCGTACGCTATCACTAACCTGTATCCTAACATGTACACTCACACTAAACAATTGTCGTACCCTATCCTGTACCCTAAAACGTCCCCATCCCCTAAACCTAAATTTAAGCCTTAGCCGAAGCCTTACCCTATCACCTCCCATAATCCTAACCCGTTTGCAAACACTAACCCATACCTTAACACGTGTAGTCAACCTAAACTGTTGTCATACACTAAACTGTACCCTAAACCGTCCCCGTCCCCCAACCCGAACCCTAAATCTTACCCTTACCCGAAGTCTTACCTTAACCCTTCCCATAATCCGAAACTGTACGCTAACGCTAACCCATACCCTATCACGTACACTCACCCTAAACCGTTGTCATACCCTAACCTGTAACAAAAACCGTCCCCATCCCCTAACCTTAACCCTAACTCTTATCCGAAACCTTACCCTAGCACGTCCTCTAATCTTAACCCATACGCTAACACTAACCCATAGCCTAAAATGTACGCTCAACCAAAACTCTTGTTTTACCCTACACTGTACCCTAAACCGTCCCCATCCCCTAACCCTAACACTTTCCCTAAACCTTACAGTAACCCGTCCCCTAATCTAAACCCGTACGCTAACACTAACTCTTACTCTAACTGCTATGCTCACCCTAAACCTTTGTCTTACACTAACCTGTACCCTAAACCGTCCCTGTCTCCATCCCCTAACCCTAACCCTAACCCTACCCCTAACCCTTACCTGAAGCCTTACCCTAACCATCCCCTAATCCTAAACTGTACGCTAACCCTAACCAATACCCTAACACATACGCAGACCCTAAACCATTGTCCTACCATGATCTGAACCGTAAACCATCCCTGTGCCCTAACCCTAACTCTAAACCTAACCCTTTCCCAAAGCATTACACTAACCCGTCCACTAATCCTAACCCATACACTAACATGAACCCATCCCCTAACATATATGTTCTACTTAATTAGTTGTCGTACCCCAACCGGTATCCTAAACCTTCCCCATACCCTAACCCTAAACTTAACACTAACCCTTACCCGAAGCCTTACCCTAACACGTCATCTAACCCTAAACCGTACGCTAACACTAATACGTACCCTAACTGTTACGCTCACCCAAAAATGTTGTCGTACCTAACCTGTACACTAAACCATTCCCGTCCCCTAACCCAAATGCTAAAACTAACCCTTACACTAAACCTTACCCTAACCCTTCCCCTAACCCTAACCCGTACACTAACACTATCCCGTACTCTAATACATACGCTCACCCTAAACCTTACCCGTCCCCTGAGCCTAACCCTAAACCTAACCCTTACCCAAAGCCGAACCCTAACGCATCCCCTATTCCTAACCAGTTCACTTACACTAAACCATACCCAAACACGTACGCTCCCCTAAACCATTGTCGTACCCTAACATGTACCCTAAACCATCCCCTTCCCCTAACCCTACCCCTAACACTTATGCGAAGACTTACCCTAACCCGTCCCCTATTCCTAGCCCATACGGTGACACTAACCATTACCGTAACACGTATGCTCACCCTAAACCGTTTTCGTACCCTAACCTTTACCCGAATCCGTCCCTGTCCATTAACCCTAACCCTAAACCTTACGTGAAGCCTTACCTTAACCTGTCTCCTAATGTTAATCCATACACTAACACTAATCCGTACCCTCACACCTATGCTCACCCTAAATTGTTGTAGTAATATAACCTGTACCTTAAACCATCCCCATCCCCAAACCCTAACCCTAACCCCAACCCAGAGCACTTCCTCTTATGGTTCTTTACCTTAGGGAAATGAAATCAAAAAGACACATCTATGCCAAAGTTTGGGATGGCTCCTTTTACAAGAACCTCGTCTATGATACAAGTTAAATATCCCAGAAAGTGAAATTTGGATAAAGAATTAGTGGTACTTACCTACAACTGAATATCACTCAGCAATGAAATCTATGTCTTCAGGTCCAAAGCAACATAATGAGTGGATTCAGGTATGATGATTCTAAGTGAAATAAGTCACACAGAAAAAGAAACATCATAAGATGTCACTAATACACGGAACTTAATCTTGGCTACACATGAACTGAATTACAAAACAGAACAGGGTCTCAAATTTAGAAAACCTACTTATGCTTGCTTAATGGGAAAGGTGGGTTGGGCTGCTACATAAAACCAGAGACTGAAATTAGCACACATACCGTTCCTAAAACAAATATGTAATAGAATAGACCTACTCCTTGCTCAACGAAATGGACTTGACACCCCATATTCAAGACCTAGGAATATACCTGACTAGTAAGAATCTAAAAACCTATGGATTTATATGTCCCCGTAAGAGAATCAAGCGTGTGTACAGCAGCATAAACGCAGCAGTGAAAATCATCTAAATCCCATTATCAATATAAATTTCAAGAAAAACCACAATAACAGAGAAATACAGAACAATTCTTAAATATTTCAATCAGGGCTAGAGATGCAACCTGGATTCAGCACATCTACACCTAGAGCTGGGTGACACATAAGGCAGAACACTTGGGCTCATTGGTTTGTTGAGGTTCAGTGAGCAAAAGCAGACCCTTTGAAGTCATACTGCATGGTACCTATTCCATGAGGCCCAACTGTCCAGGTTAAATGGATTCTTCTTTCAGCTAAAAAATGCACGGGGAGCCCAGAATATTGTCCACTGTGTGATCTAGAAACGTTTTTAAAGGCATCACAAATTTCATTCCCTTGTACTCGGGCTCGGCATTCCAGATGCTTTACTAACACTCACCCAACTAGGTGAGTCGGTGCCTTTAACCTCCTGTTTGGCCCAGTTTGCAATTTCTGCGGAAGATGAACAGGAATAGGGAGAACCAATGAGAAAGTAGCTGTAGATGTTTGGAAGGGCAAATTTAAGTCTCATTTCCCAACAGGAAGATGAATTAACCAAATGCTCAGCATACACTGCCGGAAACAGATTAGGGTCTGAAGCTATCTTGCGGTTTTGCAGTCAGCTCACAAGAAAGCGAGTTGGAGAAAGGAGCTCAGCGGCACTGTAATTCACAAACCTGCACAGTTATAAGTGACAGCAATCATCCAAAATTATATTGAAGTAAGGCTGCGAAGAGGACTTGAAAGTGAGGCAGAATTGCAGGAAACCAATCTGGGAGGAAGACTGGAGTTGCATTTAAAACATAGGAAAACAGGCAGAACAAGGACAATGATGCACTTGGCCAAAAAGTGCGTATGCGATTTTTCCTGAATATATATATTCAGGAAAAAACGCATACGCACTTTTTGGCCAACCAAGCAAGCCTGTAAAGGAAATCTGCACTACAATGAAATCTCACTGCCCCCCCGGGCAAAAGGGCCTTCTGAAAAAAGTGTAAAATCCAGTAAGGTAGGACAGGATATGGAGAACAGGGAGCCTTGTTATGCTGAATGGCAGGATGTAAATTGCCAACAGCCACCCTGGAGAAGTGTATGGTGTTTCCTGAAACACGTAAGAAATAAAGCAACACAGCCTATGGCAATTGCACTTATGGTCTTATTGCTTAGGGAAATTAAAATCAAAAACAGAGAGCCACCCCAAAGTTAGGGACGGCTGTGTTCCCAAGAAGCTCGTCGACAGTACCAGGTAAATATCCCAGAAAGCAAAAAATGGTTAAAGAAGTTGTGGCACGTACGTGCAATGCAATATCACTCAGCAATGAAATCTGTGTCATCAGGCCCGTAGCGGCATAGTAAGTGGATGCAGGTACGGTGACTCTACGTGAACTACATCACACAGAAAAAGAAACATCATAAGATATCACTAATACACGGAATGTAAACTTGACTACACATGAACTGAATTACAAAACAGAACAGGGTCGCAAATTTAGAAAACCAACTAGTGCTTGCTTATGGGGAAAGGTGCCTTGGGGTGCTGCATAAAACCAGAGACTGAAATTAGCACAGATAACATTCCATAAGCCAAATATGTAATAGACAAGACCTACTCCTTGCTCAACGAAATGGACTCAACACCACTTATTCAACGCCTAGGAATATACCTGACTAGGAAGAATCTTAAAACCCATGGATTTATATGTTTCCATAAGAGAATCAATCGTGTGTACAGCGGCATAAACGCAGCAGTGAAAATCCGGTAAATACCATTATGAAAATAAATTTCAAAAACAAAACACAAAGACAGTGAAATAGAGAGCAATTCTTAAATAATTCACTCAGGGCATGTGATGCAACCGGGATTTAACACATCTACACCCAGAGCTGGTTGAGACATAAGGCTGGACACTTCAGGCTGATAGCATTGGTGAGTTTCGGTGAGCAAATGCAGACCCTTTGAAGTCATACTGCATGGTACCTATTCCATGAGTCCCAACTCTCCAGGTTCAAGGGATTCTTTCTCTAGCTAAAACATGCATGGGAAACCCACAGTATGGTCCACCGTGTGATTGGGAAACGATTTAAAATGCATCTCAGTTTTCGTATCCTGGTCCTCGGGTTCAACATTCCAGATGCTTTACTAACACTCTCCCCGCTTGGAGAGTCAGTGCCTTTAACCTGCTGTTTGGCACAGCTTGCAATTTCTGTGCAAGATGAACAGGAATAGGGAGAACCAATGAGAGATTAGCTATAGGTGTCTGCACGGGCAAATGTAACGCTCATTTCCCAACAGGAAGAGGAATTAACCAAAGGCTCAGTGTGCCCTGCCGGAAACAGATTAGGGCCTGAAGCAATCCTGCGGTTTTGTGCCCAGCTCACAAGAAAGCGAGTTGAAGAAAGGAGCTCAGCGGCACTGTAATTCACAAACCTGCAGAGTTATAAATGACAGCTATCCTCCAAAAATATATTGAAGTAAGCCTGCGAAGGGGACTTGAAAGCGGGGCAGAATTTCAGGAAAACGATTGCAGGGGCTAGACTGGAATTGCCCTGTAAGCATAGGAAAAAAGGCAGAACGTCGAAAATGATGCACTTGGCCAAAAAGGGCGTATGCGTTTTTTCCTGAACATATTCAGGAAAAAACGCATACGCCCTTTTTGGAAAACCAAGCAAGCCTGTAAAGGAAATCTGCACTACAATGAAGTCTCACTGCCCCCCTGGCAAAAGGGCCAACTGAAAAAAGTGTAAAATCCAGAAAGGTAGGACAGGATATGGAGAACAGGGAGCCTTGTTATGCTGATTGGCAGGATGTAAATTGCCAGCAGCCACCCTGGAGAAGTGTATGGTGTTTCGTGAAACACGTAAGAAACAAAGCAACACAGCCTATGGCACTTCCACTTATGGTCCTATAGCTTACGGAAATGAAAATAAAAAACAGACAGCCACCCCAATATTTGGGACGGCTGTGTTCACAAGAAGCTCGTCTACAGTATCAGGTAAATATCCCAGAAAGCAAAAAATGGATAAAGAAGTTGTGGCACGTACGTACAATGCAATATCACTCAGCAATGAAATCTGTGTCATCAGGCCCGTAGCGGAATAGTGAGTGGATGCAGGTACGGTGATTCTACGTGAACTACGTCACACAGAAAAAGAAACATCATAAGATATCACTAATACACGGAATGTAAACTTGACTACACGTGAACTGAATTACAAAACAGAACAGGGTCTCAAATTTAGAAAACCAACTAGTGCTTGCTTATGGGGAAAGGTGCGTTGGGGTGCTGCATAAAACCAGAGACTGAAATTAGCACAGAAAACTTTCCATAAGCCAAATACGTAATAGACAGGACCTACTCCTTGCTCAACGAAATGGACCCAACACCACATATTCAACGCCAAGAATATACCTGACTAGGAAGAATCTTAAAACCCATGGATATATATGTCTCCGTAAGAGAATCAAGCGTGTGTACAGCGGCCAAAACACAGCAGTGAAAATCCGATAAATCCCATTATCCAAATAAATTTCGAAAACAAAACACAAAGACAGTGAAATAGAGAGCAATTCTTAAATAATTCACTCAGGGCATGTGATGCAACCCGGATTGACCACATCTACACCCAGAGCTGGTTGAGACATAAGGCTGGACACTTCAGGCTGATAGCATTGGTGAGTTTCGGTGAGCAAATGCAGACCCATTGAAGTCATACTGCATGGTACCCATTCCGTGGGTCCCAACTCTCCAGGTTCAAGGGATTCTTCCTCCAGGTAAAACATGCATGGGAAACCCAGAGTATCGTCCACCGTGTGATTGGGAAACGATTTAAAATGCATCTCAGTTTTCGTATCCTGGTCCTCGGGTTCACCATTCCAGATGCTTTACTAACACTCTCCCCGCTTGGAGAGTCAGTGCCTTTAACCTCCTCTTTGGCACAGCTTGCAATTTCTGTGCAAGATGAACAGGAATAGGGAGAACCTATGAGAGACTAGCTGTAGGTGTCTGCACGGGCAAATGTAACGCTCATTTCCCACCAGGAAGAGGAATTAACCAAAGGCTCAGCGTGCCCTGCTGGAAACAGATTAGAGCCTGAAGCAATCCTGCGGTTTTGTGCCCAGCTCACAGGAAAGCGAGTTGAAGAAAGGAGTTCAGGGGCAGTGTAATTCACAAACCTGCAGAGTTATAAATGACAGCTACCTTCCAAAAGTATATTGAAGTAAGCCTGTGAAGGGGACTTGAAAGCGGGGCAGAGTTTCAGGAAAACGATTGCAGGGGGTAGACTAGATTTGCCCTGAAAGCATAGGAAAAGAGGCACAACGTCGACAATGATGCACTTGGCCAAAAAGGGCGTATGCGTTTTTTTCCTGAATATATTCAGGAAAAAAACGCATACGCCCATTTTGGCCAACCAAGCAAGCCTGTAAATGAAATTTGCACTACAATGGAATCTCACTGCCCCCCCCCCCCCCGGGCAAAAGGGCCATCTGAAAAAAGTGTAAAATCCAGAATGGTAGGACAGGATATGGAGAACAGGGAGACTAGTTATGCTGATTGGCAGGATGGAATTTGCCAACAGCCTCCCAGGAGAAGTGTATGGTGTTTCCTGAAACACGTAAGAAATGAAGCAACACAGCCTATGGTAATTGCACTTATGGTCCTATTGCTTAGGTAAATTAACATCAAAAACAGAGAGCCACCCCAAAGTTTGGGACGGCTGTGTTCCCAAGAAGCTCGTCTACAGTACCAGGTAAATATCCCAGAAAGCAAAAAATGGATAAAGAAGTTGTGGCACGTACGTGCAATGCAATATCACTCAGCAATGAAATCTGTGTCATCAGGCCCGTAGCGGCATAGTGAGTGGTTGCAGGTATGGTGATTCTACATGAACTACATCACACAGAAAAAGAAACATCATAAGATATCACTAATACACGGAATGTAAACGTGACTACACATGAACTGAATTACAAAACAGAACAGGGTCTCAAATTTAGAAAACCAACTAGTTCTTGCTTATGGGGAAATGTGCCTTGGGGTGCTGCATAAAACCAGAGACTGAAATTACCACAGATAACTTTCCATAAGCCAAATATGTAATAGACAATACCTACTCCTTGCTCAACGAAATGGAACCAACACCACATATTCAATGCCTAGGAATATACCTGACTAGGAAGAATCTTAATACCCATGGATATATATGTCTCCGTAAGAGAATGGAGCATGTGTACAGTGGCCGAAACGCAGAAGTGAAAATCGGATAAATCCCATTATCAAATTAATTTCGAAAACAAAACACAAAGACAGTGAAATAGAGAGCAATTCTTAAATAATTCACTCAGGGCATGTGATGCAACCGGGATTGACCACATATACAACCAGAGCTGGTTGAGACATAAGGCTGGACACTTCAGGCTGATAGCATTGGTGAGTTACGGTGAGCAAATGCAGACCCTTTGAAATCATACTGCATGGTACCTATTCCATGGGTCCCAACTCTCCAGATTCAAGGGATTCTTCCTCCAGCTAAAACATGCATGGGAAACCCACAGTATGGTCCACCGTGTGATTGGGAAACGAATTAAAATGCATCTGAGTTTTCGTATCCTGGTCCTCGGGTTCACCATTCCAGATGCTTTACTAATACTCTCCCCGCTGGGAGATTCAGTGCCTTTAACCTCCTGTTTGGCACAGCTTGCAATTTCTGTGCAAGATGAACAGGAATAGGGAGAACCAGTGAGAGACTAGCTATAGGTGTCTGCACGGGCAAATGTAACGCTCATTTCCCACCAGGAAGAGGAATTAACCAAAGGCTCAGCGTGCCCTGCCAGAAACAGATTAGGGCCTGAAGCAATCCTGCGGTATTGTGCCCAGCTCACAAGAAAGCGAGTTGAAGAAAGGAGCTCAGCGGCACTGTAATTCACAAACCTGCAGAGTTATAAATGACAGCTATCCTCCAAAAGGATACTGAAGTAAGCCTGCGAAGGGGACTTGAAAGCGGGGCCGAATTTCAGGAAAACGATTGCAGGGGGTAGACTGGAATTGCCCTGAAAGCATAGGAAGAGAGGCAGAACGTCGACAATGATGCACTTGGCCAAAAAGGGCGTATGCGTTTTTCCCTGAATATATTCAGGAAAAAACGCATACGCCCTTTTTGGCCAACAAAGCAAGCCTGTAAAGGAAATCTGCACTACAATGAAATCTCACTGCCCCCCAGGCAAAAGGGCCATCTGAAAAAAGTGTAAAATCCAGAAAGGTAGGACAGGATATGGAGAACAGGGAGCCTTGTTATGCTGATTGGCAGGATGTCAATTGTGAACAGCCACCCTGGAGAAGTGTATGGTGTTTCTTGAAACACGTAAGAAATGAAGCAACACAGCCTATGGTAATTGCACTTATGGTCCTATTGCTTAGATAAATTAACATCAAAAACAGAGAGCCACCCCAAAGTTTGGGATGGCTGTGTTCCCAAGAAGCTCGTCTAGAGTACCAGGTAAATATCCCAGAAAGCAAAAAATGGATAAAGAAGTTGTGGCACGTACGTGCAATGCAATATCACTCAGCAATGAAATCTGTGTCATCAGGCCCGTAGCGGCATAGTGAGTGGATGCAGGTATGGTGATACTACGTGAACTACATCACACAGAAAAAGAAACATCATAAGATATCACTAATACACGGAATGTAAACGTGACTACACATGAACTGAATTACAAAACAGAACAGGGTCTCAAATTTAGAAAACCAACAAGTTCTTGCTTATGGGGAAATGTGCCTTGGGGTGCTGCATAAAACCAGAGACTGAAATTAGCACAGATAACTTTCCATAAGCCAAATATGTAATAGACAATACCTACTCCTTGCTCAACGAAATGGAACCAACACCACATATTCAATGCCTAGGAATATACCTGACTAGGAAGAATCTTAATACCCATGGATATATATGTCTCCGTAATAGAATCAAGCATGTGTACAGTGGCCGAAACGCAGAAGTGAAAATCGGATAAATCCCATTATCAAATTAATTTCGAAAACAAAACACAAAGACAGTGAAATAGAGAGCAATTCTTAAATAATTCGCTCATTGCATGTGATGCAACCGGGATTGACCACATCTACACCCAGAGCTGGTTGAGACATAAGGCTGGACACTTCAGGCTGATAGCATTGGTTAGTTTCGGGGAGCAAATGCAGTCCCTTTGAAGTCATATTGCATGGTACCCATTCCATGGGTCCCAACTCTCCAGGTTCAAGTGATTCTTCCTCCAGCTAAAACATGCCTGGGAAACCCAGTGTATCGTCCACCGTGTGATTGGGAAACGATTTAAAATGCATCTCAGTTTTCGTATCCTTGTCCTCGGGTTCACCATTCCAGATGCTTTACTAACACTCTCCCTGCTTGGAGAGTCAGTGCCTTTAACCTCCTCTTTGGCACAGCTTGCAATTTCTGTGCAAGATGAACAGGAATAGGGAGAAACAATGAGAGACTAGCTATAGGTTTCTGCACGGGCAAATGTAATGCTCATTTCCCACCAGGAAGAGGAATTAAGCAATGGCTCAGCGTGCCCTGCCGGAAACAGATTAGGGCCTGAAGCAATCCTGCGGTTTTGTGCCCAGCTCACAAGAAAGCGAGTTGAAGAAAGGAGCTCAGGGGCACTGTAATTCACAAACCTGTAGAGTTATAAATGACAGCTATCCTCCAAAAATATATTGAAGTAAGCCTGCGAAGGGGACTTGAAAGCGGGGCAGAATTTCAGGAAAACGATTGCAGGGGGTAGACTGGAATTGCCCTGAAAGCATAGGAAAAGAGGAAAAACGTCGACAATGATGCACTTGGCCAAAAAGGGCGTATGCGTTTTTTCCTGAATATATTCAGGAAAAAACGCATACGCCCTTTTTGGCCAACCAAGCAAGCCTGTAAAGGAAATCTGCACTACAATGAAGTCTCAATGCCCCCCATGCAAAAGGGCCATCTGAAAAAAGTGTAAAATCCAGAAAGGTAGGACAGGATATGGAGAACAGGGAGCCTTGTTATGCTGATTGGCAGGATGTAAATTGCCAGCAGCCACCCTGGAGAAGTGTATGGTGTTTCCTGAAACACGTAACAAACAAAGCAACACAGCCTATAGCACTTCCACTTATGGTCCTATAGCTTACGGAAATTAAAATCAAAAACAGACAGCCACCCCAATATTTGGGACGGCTGTGTTCACAAGAAGCTCCTCTACAGTATCAGGTAAATATCCCAGAAAGCAAAAAATGGATAAAGAAGTTGTGGCACGTACGTACAATGCAATATCACTCAGCAATGAAATCTGTGTCATCAGGCCCGTAGCGGCATAATGAGTGGATGCAGGTATGGTGATTCTACGTGAACTAAGTCACACAGAAAAAGAAACATCATAAGATATCACTAATACACGGAATGTAAACTTGACTACACATGAACTGAATTACAAAACAGAACAGGGTCTCAAATTTAGAAAACCAACTAGTTCTTGCTTATGGGGAAATGTGCCTTGGGGTGCTGCATAAAACCAGAGACTGAAATTAGCACAGATAACTTTCCATAAGCTAAATATGTAATAGACAAGACCTACTCCTTGCTCAACGAAATGGACCCAACACCACATATTCAACGCCTAGGAATATACCTGACTAGGAAGAATCTTAAAACACATGGATATATATGTCTCCGTAAGAGAATCAAGCGGGTGTACAGCGGCCGAAACGCAGCAGTGAAAATCCGATAAATCCAATTATCAGAATAAATTTCGAAAACAAAACACAAAGACAGTGAAATAGAGAGCAATTCTTAAATAATTCACTCAGGGCATGTGATGCAACCGGGATTGACCACATCTACACCCAGAGCTGGTTGAGACATAAGGCTGGACACTTCAGGCTGATAGCATTGGTGAGTTTCGGTGAGCAAATGCAGACCCTTTGAAGTCACACTGCATGGTACCCATTCCATGGGTCCCAACTCTCCAGGGTCAAGGGATTCTTCCTTCAGCTAAAACATGCATGGGAAACACAGTGTATGGTACACCGTGAGATTGGGAAACGATTTAAAATGGATCTCAGTTTTCGTATCCTTGTCCTCGGGTTCACCATTCCAGACGCTTTACTAACACTCTCCGCGCTTGGAGAGTCAGTGCCTTTAACCTCCTGTTTGGCACAGTTTGCAATTTCTGTGCAAGATGAACAGGAATAGGGAGAACCAATGAGAGACTAGCTGTAGGTGTCTGCATGGGCAAATGTAACACTCATTGCCCACCAAGAAGAGGAATTAAACAAAGGCTCAGTGTGCCCTGCTGGAAACAGATTAAGGCCTGAAGCAATCCTGCAGTTTTGTGCCCAGCTCACAAGAAAGCAAGTTGAAGAAAGGAGCTCAGGGGCACTGTAATTCACAAACCTGCAGAGTTATAAATTACAGCTATCCTCCAAAAATATATTGAAGTAAGTCTGCGAAGGGGACTTGAAAGCGGGGCAGAATTTCAGGAAAACGATTGCAAGGGGCAGACTGGAATTGCCCTGAAAGCATAGGAAAAGAGGCAGAATGTCGACAATGATGCACTTGGCCAAAAAGGGCGTATGCGTTTTTTCCTGAATATATTCAGGAAAAAATGCATACGCCCTTTTTGGCCAACCAAGCAAGCCTGTAAAGGAAATCTGCACTACAATGAAGTCTCACTGCACCCAGGGCCAAAGGGCCATCTGAAAAAAGTGTAAAATCCAGAAAGGTAGGACAGGATATGGAGAACAGGGAGCCTTGTTATGCTGATTGGCAGGATGTAAATTGCCAGCAGCCACCCTGGAGAAGTGTATGGTGTTTCATGAAACACGTAAGAAGCAAAGCAACACAGCCTATGGCACTTCCACTTATGGTCCTATAGCTTACGGAAATTAAAATAAAAAACAGAAAGCCACCCCAATATTTGGGACGGCTGTGTTCACAAGAAGCTCATCTATAGTATCAGGTAAATATCCCAGAAAGCAAAAAATGGATAAAGAAGTTGTGGCACGTACGTACAATGCAATATCACTCAGCAATGAATTCTGTGTCATCAGGCCCGTAGCGGCATAGTGAGTGGATGCAGGTACGGTGATTCTACGTGAACTACGTCACACAGAAAAAGAAACATCATAAGATATCACTAATACACGGAATGTAAACTTGACTACACATGAACTGAATTACAAAACAGACTGGGTCTCAAATTTAGAAGACCAACTAGTGCTTGCTTATGGGGAAAGGTGCCTTGGGGTGCTGCATAAAACCAGAGACTGAAATTAGCACAGATAACTTTCCATAAGCCAAATATGTAATAGACAAGACCTACTCCTTGCTCAACGAAATAGACCCAACACCACATATTCAACGCCTAGGAATATACCTGACTAGGAAGAATCTTAAAACCCATGGATATATATGTCTCCGTAAGAGAATCAAGCGTGTGTACAGGGGCCGAAACGCAGCAGTGAAAATCCGATAAATCCCATTATCAAAATAAATTTCGAAAACAAAACACAAAGACAGTGAAATAGAGAGCAATTCTTAAATAATTCACTCAGGGCATGTGATGCAACCGGGATTGACCACATCTACACCCAGAGCTGGTTGAGACATAAGGCTGGACACTTCAGGCTGATAGCATTGGTGAGTTTCGGTGAGCAAATGCAGACCCTTTGAAGTCATACTGCATGGTACCCATTCCATGGGTCCCAACTCTCCAGGTTCAAGGGATTCTTCCTCCAGCTAAACCATGCATGGGAAACCCAGAGTATCGTCCGCCATGTGATTGGGAAACGATTTAAAATGCATCTCAGTTTTCGTATCCTTGTCCTCGGGTTCACCATTCCAGATGCTTTACTAACACTCTCCCCGCTTGGAGAGTCAGTGCCTATAACCTCCTCTTTGGCACAGCTTGCAATTTCTGTGCAACATGAACAGGAATAGGGAGAACCAATGAGAGACTAGCTGTAGGTGTCTGCACGGGCAAATGTAACCCTCATTGCCCACCAGGAAGAGGAATTAAACAAAGGCTCAGTGTGCCGTGCTGGAAACAGATTAGGGCCTTAAGCAAACATGTAGTTTTGTGCCCAGCTCACAAGAAAGCGAGTTGAAGAAAGGAGCTCAGGGGCACTGTAATTCACAAACCTGCAGAGTTATAAATGACAGCTATCTTCCAAAAGTATATTGAAGTAAGCCTGCGAAGGGGACTTGAAAGCGGGGCAGAATTTCAGGAAAACGATTGCAGGGGGTAGACTGGAATTGCCCTGAAAGCATAGGAAAAGAGGCACAACGTCGACAATGATGCACTTGGCCAAAAAGGGCGTATGCATTTTTTCCTGAATATATTCAGGAAAAAACGCATACGCACTTTTTGGCCAACCAAGCAAGCCTGTAAAGGAAATCTGCACTACAATGAAATCTCACTGCCCCCCGGGCAAAAGGGCCATCTGAAAAAAGTGTAAAATCCAGAAAGGTAGGACAGGATATGGAGAACAGGGAGCCTTGTTATGCTGATTGGCAGGATGTAAATTTTGAACAGCCACCCTGGAGAAGTGTATGGTGTTTCCTGAAACACGTAAGAAACAAAGCAACACAGCCTATGGCACTTCCACTTATGGTCCTATAGTTTTCGGAAATTAAAATCAAAAACAGACAGCCACCCCAATATTTGGGACGGCTGTGTTCACAAGAAGCTCGGCTACAGTATCAGGTAAATATCCCAGAAAGCAAAAAATGGATAAAGAAGTTGTGGCACGTACGTGCAATGCAATATCACTCAGCAATGAAATCTGTGTCATCAGGCCCGTAGCGGCATAGTGAGTGGATGCAGGTACGGTGTTTCTACGTGAACTACGTCACACAGAAAAAGAAACATCATAAGATATCACTAATACACGGAATGTAAACTTGACTACACATTAACTGAATTACAAAACAGAACAGGGTCTCAAATTTAGAAAACCAACTAGTGCTTGCTTATGGGGAAAGGTGCCTTGGGGTGTTGCATAAAACCAGAGACTGAAATTAGCACAGATAACTTTCCATAAGCCAAATATGTAATAGACAAGACCTACTCCTTGCTCAACGAAATGGACACAACACCACATATTCAACGCCTAGGAATATACCTGACTAGGAAGAATCTTAAAACCCATGGATATATATGTCTCCGTAAGAGAATCAAGCGTGTGTACTGCGGCCGAAATGCAGCAGTGAAAATCCGATAAATCCCATTATCAAAATAAATTTCGAACACAAAGACAGTGAAATAGAGAGCAATTCTTAAATAATTCACTCAGGGCATGTGATGCAACCGGGATTGACCACATCTACTCCCAGAGCTGGTTGAGACATAAGGTTGGACACTTCAGGCTGATAGCATTGGTGAGTTTCGGTGAACAAATGCAGACCCTTTGAAGTCATACTGCATGGTACCCATTCCATGGTTCCCAATTCTCCAGGTTCAAGGCATTCTTCCTCCAGCTAAAACATGCATGGGAAACCCAGAGTATCGTCCACCGTGTGATTGGGAAACGATTTAAAATGCATCTCAGTTTTCGTATCCTAGTCCTCGGGTTCACCATTCCAGAAGCTTTACTAACACTCTCCCCGCTTGGAGAGTCAGTGCCTTTAACCTCCTCTTTGGCACAGCTTGCAATTTCTGTGCAATATCAACAGGAATAGGGAGAACCAATGAGAGACTAGCTATAGGTGTCTGCACGGGCAAATGTAACGCTCATTTCCCACCAGGAAGAGGAATTAACCAAAGGCTCAGCATGCCCTGCCGGAAACAGATTAGGGCCTGAAGCAATCCTGCGGTTTTGTGCCCAGCTCAAAAGAAAGTGAGTTGAAAACAGGAGCTCAGGGGCACTGTAATTCACAAACCTGCAGAGTTATAAATGACAGCTATCCTCCAAAAATATATTGAAGTAAGCCTGCGAAGGGGACTTGAAAGCGGGGCAGAATTTCAGGAAAACGATTGCAGGGGGTAGACTGGAATTGCCCTGAAAGCATAGGAAAAGAGGCAGAACGTCGACAATGACGCAATTGGCTAAAAAGGGCGTATGCGTTTTTTCCTGAATATATTCAGGAAAAAATGCATACGCCCTTTTTGGCCAACCAAGCAAGCCTGTAAAGTAATTCTGCACTACAATGAAGTCTCACTGCCCCCCGGGCAAAAGGGCCATCTGAAAAAAGTGTAAAATCCAGAAAGGTAGGACAGGATATGGAGAACAGGGAGCCTTGTTATGCTGATTGGCAGGATGTAAATTGCCAACAGCCTCCCTGGAGAAGTGTATGGTGTTTACTGAAACACGTAAGAAACAAAGCAACACAGCCTATGGCAATTGCACTTATGGTCCTATTCCTTAGGGAAATTAAAATCAAAAACAGAGAGCCACCCCAAAGTTTGGGACGGCTGTGTTCACAAGAAGGTCGTCTACAGTATCAGGTAAATATCCCAGAAAGCAAAAAATGGATAAAGAAGTTGTGGCACGTACGTGCAATGCAGTATCACTCAGCAATGAAATCTGTGTCATCAGGCCCGTAGCGGCATAGTGAGTGGATGCAGGTACGGTGATTCTACGTGAACTACGTCACACAGAAAAAGAAACATCATAAGATATCACTAATACACGGAATGTAAACTTGACTACACGTGAACTGAATTACAAAACAGAACAGGGTCTCAAATTTAGAAAACCAACTAGTGCTTGCTTATGGGGAAAGGTGCCTTGGGGTGCTGCATAAAACCAGAGACTGAAATTAGCACAGATAACATTCCATAAGCCAAATATGTAATAGACAAGACCTACTCCTTGCTCAACGAAATGGACCCAACACCACATATTCAACGCCTAGGAATATACCTGACTAGGAAGAATCTTAAAACCCATGGATTTATATGTCTCCATAAGAGAATCAAGGGTGTGTACAGCGGCATAAACGCAGCAGTGAAAATCCGATAAATCCCATTATCAAAATAAATTTCAAAAACAAAACACAAAGACAGTGAAATAGAGAGCAATTCTTAAATAATTCACTCAGGGCATGTGATGCAACCGGGATTGGCCCCATCTACACCCAGAGCTGGTTGAGACATAAGGCTGGACACTTCAGGCTGATAGCATTGGTGAGTTTCGGTGAGCAAATGCAGACCCTTTGAAGTCATACTGCATGGTAACTATTCCATGGGTCCCAACTCTTCAGGTTCAAGGGATTCTTCCTCCAGCTAAAACATGCATGGGAAACCCACAGTATGGTACACCGTGTGATTGGGAAACGATTTAAAATGCATCTCAGTTTTCGTATCCTGGTCCTCGGGTTCACCATTCCAGATGCTTTACTAACACTCTCCCCGCTTGGAAAGTCAGTGCCTTTAACCTCCTCTTTGGCACAGCTTGCAATTTCTGTGCAAGATGAACAGGAATAGGGAGAACCAATGAGAGACTAGCTGTAGGTGTCTGCACGGGCAAATGTAACGCTCATTGCCGACCAGGAAGAGGAATTAAACAAAGGCTCAGCGTGCCCTGCTGAAAACAGATTAGGGCCTGAAGCAATCCTGCGGTTTTGTGCCCAGCTCACAAGAAAGCGAGTTGAAGAAAGGAGCTCAGGGGCACTGTAATTCACAAACCTGCAGAGTTATAAATGACAGCTATCCTCCAAAAATATATTGAAGTAAGCCTGCGAAGGGGACCTGAAAGCGGGGCAGAATTTCAGGAAAACGATTGCAGGGGGTAGACTGGAATTGCCCTGGAAGCATAGGAAAAGAGGCACAATGTCGACAATGATGCACTTGGCCAAAAAGGGCGTATGCGTTTTTTCATGAATATATTCAGGAAAAAACGCATAAGCCCTTTTTGGCCAACCAAGCAAGCCTGTAAATAAATCTGCACTACAATGAAATCTCACTGCCCCCCCCCGGGCAAAAGGGCCATCTGAAAACAGTGTAAAATCCAGAAAGGTAGGACAGGATATGGAGAACAGGGAGCCTTGTTATGCTGATAGGCAGGATGTAAATTGCCAGCAGCCACCCTGGAGAAGTGTATGGTGTTTCCTGAAACAGGTAAGAAACAAAGCAACACAGCCTATGGCACTTCCACTTATGGTCCTATAGCTTACGGAAATTAAAATCAAAAACAGACAGCCACCCCAATATTTGGGACGGCTGTGTTCCCAAGAAGCTCGTCTACAGTATCAGGTAAATATCCCAGAAAGAAAAAATGGATAAAGAAGTTGTGGCACGTACGTACAATGCAATATCACTCAGAAATGAAATCTGTGTCATCAGGCCCGTAGCGGCATAGTGAGTGGATGCAGGCACGGTGATTCTACGTGAACTACGTCACACAGAAAAAGAAACATCATAAGATATCGCTAATACACGGAATGTAAACTTGACTACACGTGAACTGAATTACAAAACAGAACAGTGTATCAAATTTAGAAAACCAACTAGTGCTTGCTTATGGGAAAAGGTGCCTTGGGGTGCTGCATAAAACCAGAGACTTAAATTAGCACAGATAACTTTCCATAAGCCAAATATGTAATAGACAAGACCTACTCCTTGCTCAATGAAATGGACCCAACACCACATATTCAATGCCCAGGAATATACCTGACTAGGAAAAATCTTAAAACACATGGATATATATGTCTCCGTAAGAGAATCAAGCATGTGTACAGCGGCCGAAACGCAGCAGTGAAAATCCGATAAATCCCATTATCAAAATAAATTTCGAAAACAAAACACAAAGACAGTGAAATAGAGAGCAATTCTTAAATAATTCACTCAGGGCATGTGATGCAACCGGGATTTACCACATCTACACCCACAGCTGGTTGAGACATAAGGCTGGACACTTCAGGCTGATAGCA
The DNA here is from genome assembly GCF_963924675.1 of Phocoena phocoena. Taxonomy (NCBI): domain Eukaryota; kingdom Metazoa; phylum Chordata; class Mammalia; order Artiodactyla; family Phocoenidae; genus Phocoena; species Phocoena phocoena. Next base: position 146,925 of record NW_027077457.1, read on the forward strand.
TTGGTGAGTTTCGGTGAGCAAATGCAGACCCTTTGAAGTCATACTTCATGGTACCCATTCCATGGGTCCCAACTCTCCAGGTTCAAGGCATTCTTCCTCCAGCTAAAACATGCATGGGAAACCCAGAGTATCGTCCACCGTGTGATTGGGAAACGATTTAAAATGCATCTCAGTTTTCGTACCCTGGTCCTCGGGTTCACCATTCCAGATGCTTTACTAACACTCTCCCCGCTTGGAGAGTCAGTGCCTTTAACCTCCTGTTTGGCACAGCTTGCAATTTCTGTGCAAGATGAACAGGAATAGGGAGAACCAATGAGAGACTAGCTGTAGGTGTCTGCACGGGCAAATGTAACGCTCATTGCCGACCAGGAAGAGAAATTAAACAAAGGCTCAGCGTGCCCTGCTGAAAACAGATTAGGGCCTGATGCAATCCAGCGGTTTTGTGCCCAGCTCACAAGAAAGCGAGTTGAAGAAAGGAGCTCAGGGGCACTGTAATTCACAAACCTGCAGAGTTATAAATGACAGCTATCCTCCAAAAATATATTGAAGTAAGCCTGCGAAGGGGACTTGAAAGCGGGGCAGAATTTCAGGAAAACCATTGCAGGGGTAGACTGGAATTGCCCTGAAAGCATAGGAAAAGAGGCAGAACGTCGACAATGATGCACTTGGCCAAAAAGGGCGTATGCGATTTTTCCTGAATATATTCAGGAAAAAACGCATACGCCCTTTTTGGCCAACCAAGCAAGCCTGTAAAGGAAATCTGCACTATAATGAAGTCTCACTGCCCCCCGGGCAAAAGGGCCATCTGAAAAAAGTGTAAAATACAGAAAGGTACGACAGGATATGGAGAACAGGGAGCCTTGTTATGCTGATTGGCAGGATGTAAATTGCCAGCAGCCACCCTGGAGAAGTGTATGGTGTTTCCTGAACCACGTAAGAAACAAAGCAACACAGCCTATGGCACTTCCACTTATGGTCCTATAGCTTATGGAAATTAAAATCAAAAACAGACAGCCACCCCAATATTTGGGTCGGCTGTGTTCACAAGAAGCTCGTCTACAGTATCAGGTAAATATCCCAGAAAGCAAAAAATGGATAAAGAAGTTGTGGCACGTACGTGCAATGCAATATCACTCAGCAATGAAATCTGTGTCATCAGGCCCGTAGCGGCATAGTGAGTGGATGCAGGTACGGTGATTCTACGTGAACTACGTCACACAGAAAAAGAAACATCATAAGATATCACTAATACACGGAATGTAAACTTGACTACACATGAACTGAATTACAAAACAGAACAGGGTCTCAAATTTAGAAAACCAAGTAGTGCTTGCTTATGGGGAAAGGTGCCTTGGGGTGCTGCATAAAACCAGAGACTGAAATTAGCACAGATAACTTTCCATAAGCCAAATATGTAATAGACAAGACCTACTCCTTTCTCAACGAAATGGACCCAACACCACATATTCAACGCCTAGGAATATACCTTACTAGGAAGAATCTTAAAACCCATGGATATATATGTCTCCGTTAGAGAATCAAGCGTGTGTACAGCGGCCGAAACGCAGCAGTGAAAATCCGATAAATCCCATTATCAAAATAAATTTCGAAAACAAAACACAAAGACAGTGAAATAGAGAGCAATTCTTAAATAATTCACTCAGGGCATGTGATGCAACCGGGATTGACCACATCTACACCCAGAGCTGGTTGAGACATAAGGCTGGACACTTCAGGCTGATAGGATTGGTGAGTTTTGGTGAGCAAATGCAGACCCTTTGAAGTCATACTGCATGGTACCCATTCCATGGGTCCCAACTCTCCAGGTTCAAGGGATTCTTCCTCCAGCTAAAACATGCATGGGAAACCCAGAGTATTTTCCACCGTGTGATTGGGAAACGATTTAAAATGCATCTCAGTTTTCGAATCCTGGTCCTCGGGTTCATCATTCCAGATGCCTTACTAACACTCTCCCCGCTTGGAGAATAAGTGCCTTTAACCTCCTCTTTTGCACAGCTTGCAATTTCTGTGCAAGATGAACAGGAATAGGGAGAACCAATGAGAGACTAGCTGTAGTTGTCTGCGCGGGCAAATGTAACGCTCATTGCTCACCAGGAAGAGGAATTAACCAAAGGCTCAGCATGCCCTGACGGAAACAGATTAGGGCCTGAAGCAATCCTGCGGTTTTGTGCCCAGCTCACAAGAAAGCGAGTTGAAGAAAGGAGCTCAGGGGCACTGTAATTCACAAACCTGCAGAATTATAAATGACAGCTATCCTCCAAAAATATATTGAAGTAAGCCTGCGAAGGGGACTTGAAAGCGGGGCAGAATTTCAGGAAAACCATTGCAGGGGTAGACTGGAATTGCCCTGAAAGCATAGGAAAAGAGGCAGAACGTCGACAATGATGCACTTGGCCAAAAAGGGCGTATGCGATTTTTCCTGAATATATTCAGGAAAAAACGCATACGCCCTTTTTGGCCAACCAAGCAAGCCTGTAAAGGAAATCTGCACTATAATGAAGTCTCACTGCCCCCCGGGCAAAAGGGCCATCTGAAAAAAGTGTAAAATACAGAAAGGTACGACAGGATATGGAGAACAGGGAGCCTTGTTATGCTGATTGGCAGGATGTAAATTGCCAGCAGCCACCCTGGAGAAGTGTATGGTGTTTCCTGAACCACGTAAGAAACAAAGCAACACAGCCTATGGCACTTCCACTTATGGTCCTATAGCTTATGGAAATTAAAATCAAAAACAGACAGCCACCCCAATATTTGGGTCGGCTGTGTTCACAAGAAGCTCGTCTACAGTACCAGGTAAATATCCCAGAAAGCAAAAAATGGATAAAGAAGTTGTGGCAGGTACGTACAATGCATTATCACTCAGCAATGAAATCTGTGTCATCAGGCTCGTAGCGGCATAGTGAGTGGATGCAGGTACGGTGATTCTACGTGAACTACGTCACACAGAAAAAGAAACATCATAAGATATCACTAATACACGGAATGTAAACTTGACTACACATGAACTGAATTACAAAACAGAACAGGGTCTCAAATTTAGAAAACCAACTAGTGCTTGCTTATGGGGAAAGGTGCCTTGGGGTGCTGCATAAAACCAGAGACTGAAATTAGCACAGATAACATTCCATAAGCCAAATATGTAATAGACAAGACCTACTCCTTGCTCAACGAAATGGACTCAACACCACATTTTCAACACCTAAGCATATACCTGACTAGGAAGAATCTTAAAACCCATGGATAGATATGTCTCCGTAAGAGAATCAAGCATGTGTACAGCGGCCGAAACGCAGCAGTGAGAATCAGATAAATCCCATTATCAAAATAAATTTCGAAAACAAAACACAAAGACAGTGAAGTACAGAGCAATTCTTAAATAATTCACTCAGGGCATGTGATGCAACCGGGATTGACCACATCTACACCCAGAGCTGGTTGAGACATAAGTCTGGACACTTCAGGCTGATAGCATTGGTGAGTATCGGGGAGCAAATGCAGACCCTTTGAAGTCATACTGAATGGTACCCAATTCCATGGGTCCCAACACTCCAGGTTCAAGGCATTCTTCCTCCAGCTAAAACATGCATGGGAAACACAGAGTATAGTACACCGTGAGATTGGGAAACGATTTAAAATGGATCTCAGTTTTCGTATCCTTCTCCTCGGGTTCACCATTCCAGACGCATTACTAACACTCTCCCCGCTTGGAGAGTCAGTGCCTTTAACCTCCTGTTTGGCACAGCTGGCAATTTCTGTGCAAGATGAACAGGAATAGGGAGAACCAATGAGAGACTAGCTGTAGGTGTCTGCACGGGCAAATGTAACGCTCATTGCCCACCAGGAAGAGGAATTAACCAAAGGCTCAGCGTGCCCTGCCAGAAACAGATTAGGGCCTGAAGCAATCCTGCGGTTTTGTCCCCAGCTCACAAGAAAGCGAGTTGAAGAAAGGAGCTCAGGGGCACTGTAATTCACAAACCTGCAGAGTTATAAATGACAGCTATCCACCAAAAATATATTGAAATAAGCCTGCGAAGGGGACTTGAAAGCGGGGCAGAATTTCAGGAAAACGATTGCAGGGGGTAGACTGGAATTGCCCTGAAAGCATAGGAAAAGAGGCAGAACGTCGACAATGATGCACTTGGCCAAAAAGGACGTATGCGTTTTTTCCTGAATATATTCAGGAAAAAACGCATACGCCCTTTTTGGCCAACCAAGCAAGCCTGTAAAGGAAATCTGCACTACAATGAAGTCTCACTGCCCCATGGGCAAAAGGGCCATCTGAAAAAAGTGTAAAATCCAGAAAGGTAGGACAGGATATGGAGAAGAGGGAGCCTTGTTATGCTGATTGGCAGGATGTAAATTGCCAGCAGCCGCCCTGGAGAAGTGTATGGTGTTTCCTGAAACACGTAAGAAACAAAGCAACACAGCCTATGGCACTTCCACTTATGGTCCTATAGCTTACGGAAATTAAAATCAAAAACAGACAGCCACCCCAATATTTGGGACGGCTGTGTTCCCAAGAAGCTCGTCTACAGTATCAGGTAAATATCCCAGAAAGCAAAAAATGGATAAAGAATTTGTGGCACGTACGTACAATGCAATATCACTCAGCAATTAAATCTGTGTCTTCAGGCCCGTAGCGGCATAGTGAGTGGATGCAGGTACGGTGATTCTACATGAACTACGTCACACAGAAAAAGAAACATCATAAGATATCACTAATACATGGAATGTAAACTTGACTACACATGAAATATATTACAAAACAGAACAGGGTCTCAAATTTAGAAAACCAACTAGTGCTTGCTTATGGGGAAAGGCGCCTTGGGGTGCTGCATAAAAACAGAGACTGAAATTAGCACAGATAACTTTCCATAAGCCAAATATGTAATAGACAAGACCTACTCCTTGCTCAAGGAAATGGACTCAAAACCACATATTCAACGCCTAGGAATATACCTGACTAGGAAGAATCTTGAAACCCATGGATATATATGTCTCCGTTAGAGAAACAAGCGTGTGTACAGCGGCCGAAACGCAGCAGTGAAAATCCGATAAATCCCATTATCAAAATAAATTTCGAAAACAAAGCACAAAGACCGTGAAATAGAGAGCAATTCTTAAATAATTCACTCAGGGCATGTGATGCAACCGGGATTGACCACATCTACACCCAGAGTCGGTTGAGACATAAGGCTGGACACTTCAGGCTGATAGCATTGGTGGTTTCGGTGAGCAAATGCAGACCCTTTGAAGTCATACTGCATGGTACCCATTCCATGGGTCCCAACTCTCCAGGTTCAAGGGATTCTTCCTCCAGCTAAATCATGTATGGGAAACCCAGAGTATCGTCCACCGTGTGATTGGGAAACGATTTAAAATGCATCTCAGTTTTCGTATCCTGGTCCTCGGGTTCACCATTCCAGATGCTTTACTAACACTCTCCCCGCTTGGAGAGTCAGTGCCTTTAACCTCCTCTTTGGCACAGCTTGCAATTTCTGTGCAAGATGAACAGGAATAGGGAGAACCAATGAGAGACTAGCTGTACGTGTCTGCACGGGTAAATGTAACGCTAATTTCCCACCAGGACGAGGAATTAACCAAAGGCTCAGAGTGCCCTGCCGGAAACAGATTAGGGCCTGAAGCAATCCTGCGGTTTTGTGCCCAGCTCACAAGAAAGCGAGTTGAAGAAAGGAGCTCAGGGGCACTGTAATTCACAAACCTGAAGAGTTATAAATGACAGCTATCCTCCAAAAATATATTGAAGTAAGCCTGCGAAGGGGACTTGAAAGCGGGGCAGAGTTTCAGGAAAACCATTGCAGGGCTTAGACTGGAATTGCCCAGAAAGCATAGGAAAAGAGGCAGAACGTCGACAATGATGCACTTGGCCAAAAAGGGCGTATGCGTTTTTTCTGAATATATTCAGGAAAAAACGCATACGCCCTTTTTGGCCAACCAAGCAAGCCTGTAAAGGAAATCTGCACTACAATGAAGTCTCACTGCCCCCCGGGCAAAAGGGCCATCTGAAAAAAGTGTAAAATCCAGAAAGGTAGGACAGGATATGGAGAAGAGGGTGCCTTGTTATGCTGATTGGCAGGATGTAAATTGTGAACAGCCACCCTGGAGAAGTGTATGGTGTTTCCTGAAACACGTAAGAAATAAAGCAACACAGCCTATGGCAATTGCACTTATGGTCCTATTGCTTAGGGAAATTAAAATCAAAAACAGAGAGCCACCCCAAAGTTTGGGACGGCTGTGTTCCCAAGAAGCTCGTCTACAGTACTAGGTAAATATCCCAGAAAACAAAAAATGGATAAAGAAGATGTGGCACGTACGTGCAATGCAATATCACTCCGCAATGAAATCTGTGTCATCAGGCCTGTAGCGGCATAGTGAGTGGATGCAGGTACGGTGATTCTACGTGAACTACGTCACACAGAAAAAGAAACATCATAAGATATCACTAATACACGGAATGTAAACTTGACTACACATGAATTGAATTACAAAACAGAACAGGGTCTCAAATTTAGAAAACCAACTAGTGCTTGCTTATGGGGAAAGGTGCCTTGGGGTACTGCATAAAACCAGAGACTGAAATTAGCACAGATAACTTTCCATAAGCCAAATATGTAATAGACAAGACCTACTCCTTGCACAACGAAATGGACCCAACACCACATATTCAACGCCTAGGAATATACCTGACTAGGAAGAATCTTAAAACCCATGGATATATATGTCTCTGTAAGAGAATCAAGCGTGTGTACAGCGGCCAAAACGCAGCAGTGAGAATCCGATAAATCCCATTATCAAAATAAATTTCGAAAACAAAACACAAAGACAGTGAAATAGAGAGCAATTCTTAAATAATTCACTCAGGGCATGTGATGCAACCGGGATTGACCACATCTACACCCAGCGCTGGTTGAGACATAAGGCTGGACACTTCAGGCTGATAGCATTGGTGAGTTTCGGTGAGCAAATGCAGACCCTTTGAAGTCATACTGCATGGTACCCATTCCATGGGTCCCAACTCTCCAGGTTCAAGGGATTCTTCCTGCAGCTAAAACATGCATGGGAAACCCAGAGTATCGTCCACCATGTGATTGGGAAATGATTAAAAATGCATCTCAGTTTTCGTATCCTGGTCCTCGGGTTCACCATTCCAGATGCTTTACTAACACTCTCCCCGCTTGGAGAGTCAGTGCCTTTAACCTCCTCTTTGGCACAGCTTGCAATTTCTGTGCAAGATGAACAGGAATAGGGAGAACCAATGAGAGACTAGCTGTAGGTGTCTGCACGGGCAAATGTAACGCTCATTGCCCACCAGGAAGAGGAATTAACCAAAGGCTCAGCGTGCCCTGCCGGACACAGATTAGGGCCTGAAGCAATCCTGCGGTTTTGGGCTCAGCTCACAAGAAAGCGAGTTGAAGAAAGGAGCTCAGGGGCACTGTAATTCACAAACCTGCAGAGTTATAAATGACAGCTATCCTCCAAAAATATATTGAAGTAAGCCTGCGAAGGGGACTGGAAAGCGGGGCAGAATTTCAGGAAAACGATTGCAGGGGGTAGACTGGAATTGCCCAGAAAGCATAGGAAAAGAGGCAGAACGTTGAAAATGATGCACTTGGCCAAAAAGGGCGTATGCGTTTTTTCCTGAATATATTCAGGAAAAAACGCATACGCCCTTTTTGGCCAACCAAGCAAGCCTGTAAAGGAAATCTGCACTCCAATGAAGTCTCAGTGCCCCCCGGGCAAAAGGGCCATCTGAAAAAAGTGTAAAATCCAGAAAGGTAGGACAGGATATGGAGAACAGGGAGCCTTGTTATGCTGATTGGCAGGATGTAAATTGCCAGCAGCCACCCTGGAGAAGTGTATGGTGTTTCCTGAAACACGTAAGAAACAAAGCAACACAGCCTATGGCACTTCCACTTATGGTCCTATAGCTTACGGAAATTAAAATCAAAAACAGCCACCCCAAAATTTGGGACGGCTGTGTTCCCAAGAAGCTCGTCTACATTACCAGGTAAATATCCCAGAAAGCAAAAATGGATAAAGAAGTTGTGGCACGTACGTGCAATGCAATATCACTCAGCAATGAAATCTGTGTCATCAGCCCCGTAGCGGCATAGTGAGTGGATGCAGGTACGGTGATTCTACGTGAACTACGTCACACAGAAAAAGAAACATCATAAGATATCACTAATACACGGAATGTAAACTTGACTACACATGAACTGAATTACAAAACAGAACAGGGTCTCAAATTTAGAAAACCAACTAGTGCTTGCCTATGGGGAAAGGTGCGTTGGGGTCCTGCATAAAACCAGAGACTAAAATTAGCACAGATAACTTTCCATAAGCCAAATATGTAATAGACAAACCTACTCCTTGCTCAACGAAATGGACCCAACACCACATATTCAACGCCTAAGAATATACCTGACTAGGAAAAATCTTAAAACCCATGGATATATATGTCTCTGTAAGAGAATCAAGCGTGTGTACAGCGGCCGAAACACAGCAGTGAAAATCCGATAAATCCCATTATCAAAATAAATTTCGAAAACAAAACACAAAGACAGTGAAATAGAGAGCAAATCTTAAATAATTCACTCAGGGCATGTGATGCAACCGGGATTGACCACATTTACCCCCAGAGCTGGTTGAGACATAAGGCTGGACACTTCAGGCTGATAGCATTGGTGAGTTTCGGTGAGCAAATGCAGACCCTTTGAAGTCATACTGCATGGTACCCATTCCATGGGTCCCAACTCTCCAGGTTCAAGGGATTCTTCCTCCAGCTAAAACATGCATGGGAAACCCAGAGTATCGTCCACCGTGTGATTGGGAAACGATTTAAAATGCATCTCAGTTTTCGTATCCTGGTCCTCGGGTTCACCATTCCAGATGCTTTACTAACACTCTCCCCGCTTGGAGAGTCAGTGCCTTTAACCTCCTCTTTCGCACAGCTTGAAATTTCTGTGCAAGATGAACAGGAATAGGGAGAACCAATGAGAGACTAGATGTAGGTGTCTGCACGGGCAAATGTAACGCTCATTTCCCAACAGGAAGAGGAATTAAACAAAGGCTCAGTGTGCCCTGCTGGAAACAGATTAGGGCCTGAAGCAATCCTGCGGTTTTGTGCCCAGCTCACAAGAAAGCGAGTTGAAGAAAGGAGCTCAGGGGCACTGTAATTCACAAACCTGCAGAGTCATAAATGACAGCTATCCTCCAAAAATATATTGAAGTAAGCCTGCGAAGGGGACTTGAAAGCAGGGCAGAATTTCAGGAAAATGATTGCAGGGGGTAGACTGGAATTGCCCTGAAAGCATAGGAAAAGAGGCAGAACGTCGACAATGATGCACTTGGCCAAAAAGGGCGTATGCGTTTTTTCCTGAATATATTCAGGAAAAAACGCATACGCACTTTTTGGCCAACCAAGCAAGCCTGTAAAGGAAATCTGCACTCCAATGAAGTCTCAGTGCCCCCCGGGCAGAAGGGCCATCTGAAAAAAGTGTAAAATCCAGAAAGGTAGGACAGGATATGGAGAACAGGGAGCCTTGTTATGCTGTTTGGCAGGATGTAAATTGTGAACAGCCACCCTTGAGAAATGTATGGTGTTTCCTGAAACACGTAAGAAATAAAGCAACACAGCCTATGGCACTTCCACTTATGGTCCTATTGCTTAGGGAAATTAAAATCAAAAACAGAAAGCCACCCCAAAGTTTGGGACGGCTGTGTTCCCAAGAAGCTCGTCTACAGTACCAGGTAAATATCCCAGAAAGCAAAAAATGGATAAAGAAATTGTGGCACGTACGTGCAATGCAATATCTCTCAGCAATGAAATCTGTGTCATCAGGCCGGTAGCGGCATAGTGAGTGGATGCAGGTATGGTGATTCTACATGAACTACGTCACACAGAAAAAGAAACATCATAAGATATCACTAATACACGGAATGTAAACTTGACTACACATGAACTGAATTACAAAACAGAACAGGGTCTCAAATTTAGAAAACCAACTAGTGCTTGCTTATGGGGAAAGGTGCCTTAGGGTGCTGCATAAAACCAGAGACTGAAATTAGCACAGATAACATTCCAAAAGCCAAATATGTAATAGACAAGACCTACTCTTGCTCAACGAAATGGACTCAACACCACATATTCAACGCCTAGGAATATACCTGACTAGGAAGAATCTTAAAACCCATGGATATATATGTCTCCGTAAGAGAATCATGTGTGTGTACAGTGGCATAAACGCAGCAGTGAAAATCCGATAAATCCCATTATCAAAATAAATTTCGAAAACAAAACACAAAGACAGTGAAATAGAGAGCAGTTCTTAAATAATTCACTCAGGGCATGTGATGCAACCGGGATTTAACACATCTACACCCAGAGCTGGTTGAGACATAAGGCTGGACACTTCAGGCTGATAGCATTGGTGAGTTTTGGTGAGCAAATGCAGACCCTTTGAAGTCATACTGCATGGTACCTATTCCATGGGTCCCAACTCTTCAGGTTCAAGGGATTCTTCCTCCAGCTAAAACATGCATGGGAAACCCACAGTATGGTCCACCGTGTGATTGGGAAACGATTTAAAATGCATCTCAGTTTTCGTATCCTGGTCCTCGGGTTCATCATTCTAGATGCTTTACTAACACTCTCCCCGCTTGGAGAGTCAGTGCCTTTAACCTCCTCTTTGGCACAGCTTGCAATTTCTGTGCAAGATGAACAGGAATAGGGAGAACCAATGAGAGACTAGCTGTAGGTGTCTGCACGGGCAAATGTAACGCTCATTTCCCACCAGGAAGAGGAATTAACCAAAGGCTCAGCGTGCCCTGCCGGAAAAAGACTAGGGCCTGAAGCAATCCTGCGGTTTTGTGCCCAGCTCACAAGAAAGCGAGTTGAAGAAAGGAGCTCAGGGGCACTGTAATTCACAAACCTGCAGAGTTATAAATGACAGCTATCCTCCAAAAATATATTGAAGTAAGCCTGCGAAGGGGATTTGAAAGCGGGGCAGAGTTTCAGGAAAACCATTGCAGGGCGTAGACTGGAATTGCCCTGAAAGCATAGGAAAAGAGGCAGAACGTCAACAATGATGCACTTGGACAAAAAGGGCGTATGCGTTTTTTCCTGAATATATTCAGGAAAAAACGCATACGCCCTTTTTGGCCAACCAAGCAAGCCTGTAAAGGAAATCTGCACTACAATGAAGTCTCACTGCCCCCCGGGCAAAAGGGCCATCTGAAAAAAGTGTAAAATCCAGAAAGGTAGGACAGGATATGGAGAACAGGGAGCCTTGTTATGCTGATTGGCAGGATGTAATTTGCCAGCAGCCACCCTGGAGAAGTGTATGGTGTTTCCTGAAACACTTAAGAAACAAAGCAACACAGCCTATGGCACTTCCATTTATGGTCCTATAGCTTACGGAAATTAAAATCAAAAACAGACAGCCACCCCAATATTTGGGACGGCTGTGTTCACAAGAAGCTCGTCTACAGTATCAGGTAAATATCCCAGAAAGCAAAAAATGGATAAAGAAATTGTGGCACGTACATACAATGCAATATCACTCAGCAATGAAATCTGTGTCATCAGGCCCGTAGCGGCATAGTGAGTGGATGCAGGTACGGTGATTCTACGTTAACTACATCACACAGAAAAAGAAACATCATAAGATATCACGAATACACGGAATGTAAACTTGACTACACATGAACTGAATTACAAAACAGAACAGGGTCTCAAATTTAGAAAACCAACTAGTGCTTGCTTATGGGGAAAGGTGCGTTGGGGTGCTGCATAAAACCAGAGACTGAAATTAGCACAGATAACATTCCATAAGCCAAATATGTAATAGACAAGACCTACTCCTTGCTCAACGAAATGGACTCAACACCACATATTCAACGCCTAGGAATATACCTGACTAGGAAGAATCATAAAACCCATGGGTATATATGTCTCCGTAAGAGAATCAAGCATGTGTACAGCGGCCGAAACGCAGCAGTGAAAATCCAATAAATCCCATTATCAAAATAAATTTCGAAAACAATACACAAAGACAGTGAAATAGAGAGCAATTCTTAAATAATTCACTCAGGGCATGTGATGCAACCGGGATTGACCACATCTACACCCAGAGCTGGTTGAGACATAAGGCTGGACACTTCCGGGTGATAGCATTGGTGAGTTTCGGTGAGCAAATACAGACCCTTTGAAGTCATACTGCATGGTACCTATTCCATGGTTCCCAACTCTTCAGGTTCAAGGGATGCTTCCTCCAGCTAAAACATCCATGGGAAACCCACATTATGGTCCATCGTGTGATTGGGAAACGATTTAAAATGCATCTCAGTTTTCGTATCCTGGTCCTCGGGTTCATCATTCAAGATTCTTTACTAACACTCTCCCTACTTGGAGAGTCATTGCCTTTAAACTCCTGTTTGGCACAGCTTGCAATTTCTGTGCAAGATGAACAGGAATAGGGAGAACCAATGAGAGACTAGCTGTAGGTGTCTGCACGGGCAAATGTAACGCTCATTTCCCACCAGGAAGAGGAATTAACCAAAGGCTCAGCATGCCCTGCCGGAAACAGATTAGGGCCTGAAGCAATCCTGCGGTTTTGTGCCCAGCTCACAAGAAAGCGAGTTGAAGAAAGGAGCTAGGGGCACTGTAATTCACAAACCTGCAGAGTTATAATTGACAGCTATCCTCCAAAAATATATTGAAGTAAGCCTGCGAAGGGGACTTGAAAGCGGGGCAGAATTTCAGGAAAACGATTGCAGGGGGTAGACTGCAATTGCCCTGAAAGCATTGGAAAAGAGGCACAACGTCAACAATGATGCACTTGGCCAAAAATGTCGTATACGTTTTTTCCTGAATATATTCAGGAAAAAACGCATACGCCCTTTTTGGCCAACCAAGCAAGCCTGTAAAGGAAATCTGCACTACAATGAAGTCTCACTGCCCCCCAGGCAAAAGGGCCATCTAAAATAAGTGTAAAATCCAGAAAGGTAGGACAGGATATAGAGAACAGGGAGCCTTGTTATGCTGATTGGCAGGATGTAAATTGCCAGCAGCCACCCTGGAGAAGTGTATGGTGTTTCCTGAAACACGTAAGAAACAAAGCAACACAACCTATGGCACTTCCACTTATGGTCCTATAGCTTACGGAAATTAAAATCAAAAACAGACAGCCACCCCAATATTTGGGACGGCTGTGTTCACATGAAACTCGTCTACAGTGTCAGGTAAATATCCCAGAAAGCAAAAAATGGATAAAGAAGTTGTGGCACGTACGTACAATGCAATATCACTCAGCAATGAAATATGTGTCAACAGGCCCATAGCGTCATAGTGAGTGGATGCAGGTACGGTGATTCTACGTGAACTACGTCACACAGAAAAAGAAACATCATAAGATATCACTAATACACGGAATGTAAACTTGACTACACATGAACTGAATTACAAAACAGAACAGGGCCTCAAATTTAGAAAAACCACTAGTGCTTGTTTATGGGGAAAGGTGCCTTGGGGTGCTGCATAAAACCAGAGACTGAAATTAGCACAGATAACTTTCCATAAGCCAAATATGTAATAGACAAGACCTACTCCTTGCTCAACGAAATGCACCCAACACCACATATTCAACGCCTAGGAATATATCTGACTAGGAAGAATCTTAAAACCCATGGATATATATGTCTCCGTAAGAGAATCAAGCGTGTGTACAGCGGCCGAAACGCAGCAGTGAAAATCCGATAAATCCCATTATCAAAATAAATTTCGAAAACAAAACACAAAGACAGTGAAATAGAGAGCAATTCTTAAATAATTCACTCAGGGCATGTGATGCAACCGGGATTGACCACATCTACACCCAGAGCTGGTTGAGACATAAGGCTGGACACTTTAGGCAGATAGCATTGGTGAGTTTCGGTGAGCAAATGCAGACCCTTTGAAGTCATACTGCATGGTACCCATTCCATGGGTCCCAACTCTCCAGGTTCAAGGGATTCTTCCTCCAGCTAAAACATGCATGGGAAACCCAGAGTATCGTCCACCATGTGATTGGGAAAAGATTTAAAATGCATCTCAGTTTTCATATCCTGGTCCACGGGTTCACCATTCCAGATGCTTTACTAACACTCTTCCCGCTTGGAGAGTCAGTGCCTTTAACCTCCTGTTTGGCACAGCTGGCAATTTCTGTGCAAGATGAACAGGAATAGGGAGAACCAATAAGAGACTAGCTGTAGATGTCTGCACGGGCAAATGTAACGCTCATTTCCCACCACGAAGAGGAATTAACCAAAGGCTCAGCATGCCCTGCCGGAAACAGATTAGGGCCTGAAGCAATCCTGCGGTTTTGTGCCCAGCTCACAAGAAAGCAGTTAAAGAAAGGAGCTCAGGGGCACTGTAATTCACAAACCTGCAGAGTTATAAATGACAGCTATCTTCCAAAAATATATTGAAGTAAGCCTGCGAAGGGGACTTGAAAGCGGGGCAGAATTTCAGGAAAACGATTGCAGGGAGTAGACTGGAATTGCCCTGAAAGCATAGGAAAAGAGGCAGAACGTCGAAAATGATGCACTTGGCCAAAAAGGGCGTATGCGTTTTTTCCTGAATATATTCAGGAAAAAACGCATACGCCCTTTTTGGCCAAACAAGCAAGCCTGTAAAGGAAATCTGCACTACAATGAAGTCTCACTGCCCCCCGGGCAAAAGGGCCATCTGAAAAAAGTGTAAAATCTAGAAAGGTAGGACAGGATATGGAGAAGAGGGAGCCTTGTTATGCTGATTGGCAGGATGTAAATTGCCAACAGCCACCCTGGAGAAGTGTATGATGTTTCCTGAAACACGTAAGAAACAAAGCAACACAGCCTATGGCAATTGCACTTATGGTCCTATTCCTTAGGGAAATTAAAATCAAAAACAGAGAGCCACCCCAAAGTTTGGGACGGCTGTGTTCCCAAGAAGCTCGTCTACAGTACCAGGTAAATATCCCAGAAAGTAAAAATTGGATAAAGAAGTTGTGGCACGTACGTGCAATGCAGTAGCACTCAGCAATGAAATCTGTGTCATCAGGCCCGTAGCGGCATAGTGAGTGGATGCAGGTACGGTGATTCTACGTGAACTACGTCACACAGAAAAAGAAACATCATAAGATATCACTAATACACGGAATGTAAACTTGACTACACATGAACTGAATTACAAAACAGAACAGGGTCTCAAATTTAGAAAACCAACTAGTGCTTGCTTATGGGGAAAGGTGCCTTGGGGTGCTGCATAAAACCAGAGACTGAAATTAGCACAGATAACATTCCATAAGCCAAATATGTAATAGACAAGACATACTCCTTGCTCAACGAAATGGACTCAACACCACATATTGAACGCCTAGGAATATACCTGACTAGGAAGAATCTTAAAACCCATGGATATATATGTCTCCGTAAGAGAATCAAGCGTGTGTACAGCGGCCGAAACGCAGCAGTGAAAATTCTATAAATCCCATTATCAAAATAAATTTCGAAAACAAAACACAAAGACAGTGAAATAGAGAGCAATTCTTAAATAATTCCCTCAGGGCATGTGATGCAACCGGGATTGACCACATCTACACCCAGAGCTGGTTGAGACATAAGGCTGGACACTTCAGGTTGATAGCATTGGTGAGTTTCGGTGAGCAAATACAGACCCTTTGAAGTCATACTGCATGGTACCTATTCCATGGGCCCCAACTCTTCATGTTCAAGGGATTCTTCCTCCAGCTAAAACATGCATGGGAAACCCACATTATGGTCCACCGTGTGATTGGGAAACGATTTAAAATGCATCTCAGTTTTCGTATCCTGGTCCTCGGGTTCACCATTCCAGATTCTTTACTAACACTCTCCCTGCTTGGAGAGTCAGTGCCTTTAACCTCCTGTTTGGCACAGCTTGCAATTTCTGTGCAAGATGAACAGGAATAGGGAGAACCAATGAGAGACTAGCTGTAGGTGTCTGCACGGGCAAATGTAACGCTCATTTCCCACCAGGAAGAGGAATTAACCAAAGGCTCACCATGCCCTGCCGGAAACAGATTAGGGCCTGAAGCAATCCTGTGGTTTTGTGCCCAGCTCACAAGAAAGCGAGTTGAAGAAAGGAGCTCAGGGGCACTGTAATTCACAAACCTGCAGAGTTATAAATGACAGCTATCCTCCAAAAATATATTGAAGGAAGCCTGCGAAGGGGACATGAAAGCGAGGCAGAATTTCAGGAAAACGATTGCAGGGGGTAGACTGGAATCGCCCTGAAAGCATAGGAAAAGACGCAGAACGTCGACAATGATGCACTTGGCCAAAAGGGCGTATGCGTTTTTTCCTGAATATATTCAGGAAAAAACGCATACGCCCTTTTTAGCCAACCAAGCAAGCCTGTAAAGGAAATCTGAACTACAATGCAGTCTCACTGCCCCCCGAGCAAAAGGGCCATCTGAAAAAAGTGTAAAATCCAGAAAGGTAGGACAGGATATGGAGAACAGGGAGCCTTGTTATGCTGATTGGCAGGATGTTAATTGCCAGCAGCCACCCTGGAGAAGTGTATGGTGTTTCCTGAAACACGTAAGAAACAAAGCAACACAGCCTATGGCACTTCCACTTATGGTCCTATAGCTTATGGAAATTAAAATCTAAAACAGACAGCCACCCCAATATTTGGGACGGCTGTGTTCACAAGAAGCTCGTCTACAGTATCAGGTAAATATCCCAGAAAGCAAAAAATGGATAAAGAAGTTGTGGCACGTACGTACAATGCAATATCACTCAGCAATGAAATCTGTGTCATCAGGCCCGTAGCGACATAGTGAGTGGATGCAGGTACGGTGATTCTACGTGAACTACGTCACACAGAAAAAGAAACATCATAAGATATCACTAATACACGGAATGTAAACTTGACTACACATGAACTGAATTACAAAACAGAACACGGTTTCAAATTTAGAAAAGCAACTAGTGCTTGCTTATGGGGAAAGGTGCATTGGGGTGCTGCATAAAACCAGAGACTGAAATTAGCACAGATAACTTTCCATAAGCCAAATATGTAATAGACAAGACCTACTCCTTGCTCAACTAAATGGACCCAACTCCACATATTCAACGCCTAGGAATATACCTGACTAGGGAGAATCTTAAAACCCATGGATATATATGTCTCCGTAAGAGAATCAAGCATGTGTACAGCAGCCGAAACGCAGCAGTGAAAATCCGATAAATACCATTATCAAAATAAATTTCGAAAACAAAACACAAAGAAAGTGAAATAGAGAGCAATTCCTAAATAATTCACTCAGGGCATGTGATGCAACCGGGATTGACCACATCTACACCCAGAGCTGGTTGAGACATAAGGCTGGACACTTCAGGCTGATAGCATTGGTGAGTTTCGGTGAGCAAATGCAGACCCTTTGAAGTCATACTGCATGGTACCCATTCCATGGGTCCCAACTCTCCAGGTTCAAGGGATTCTTCCTCCAGCTAAAACATGCATGGGAAACCCAGAGTATCGTCCACCGTGTGATTGGGAAACGATTTAAAATGCATCTCAGTTTTCGTATCCTGGTCCTCGGGTTCACAATTCCAGATGCTTTACTAACAATCTCCCTGCTTGGAGAGTCAGTGACTTTAAACTCCTGTTTGGCACAGCTGGCAATTTCTGTGCAAGATGAACAGGAATAGGGAGAACCAATGAGAGACTTGCTGTAGGTGTCTGCACGGGCAAATGTAACGCTCATTTCCCAACAGGAAGAGGAATTAACCAAAGGCTCAGCATGCCCTGCCGGAAACAGATTAGGGCATGAAGCAATCCTGCGGTTTTGTGCCCAGCTCACAAGAAAGCGAGTTGAAGAAAGGAGCTCAGGGGCACTGTAATTCACAAACCTGCAGAATTATAAATGACAGCTATCCTCCAAAAATATTTTGAAGTAAGCCTGCGAAGGGGACTTGAAAGCGGGGCAGAATTTCAGGAAAACGATTGCAGGGGGTAGACTGGAATTGCCCTGAAAGCATAGGAAAAGAGACAGAACGTCGACAATGATGCACTTGGCCAAAAAGGGCGTATGCGTTTTTTCCTGAATATATTCAGGAAAAAACGCATACGCCCATTGTGGCCAACCAAGCAAGCCTGTAAAGGAAATCTGCACTACAATGAAGTCTCACTGCCCCCCGGGCAAAAGGGCCATCTGAAAAAAGTGTAAAATCCAGAAAGGTAGGACAGGATATGGAGAACAGGGAGCCTTGTTATGCTGATTGGCAGGATGTAAATTGCCAGCAGCCACCCTGGAGAAGTGTATGGTGTTTCCTGAAACACGTAAGAAATAAAGCAACACAGCCTATGGCAATTGCACTTATGGTCCTATTCCTTAGGGAAATTAAAATCAAAAACAGAGAGCCACCCCAAAGTTTGGGACGGCTGTGTTCCCAAGAAGCTCGTCTACAGTACCAGGTAAATATCCCAGAAAGCAAAAAATGGATAAAGAAGTTGTGGCACGTACGTGCAATGCAGTATCACTCAGCAATGAAATCTGTGTCATCAGGTCCGTAGCGGCATAGTGAGTGGATGCAGGTACGGTGATTCTACGTGAACTACGTCACACAGAAAAAGAAACATCATAAGATATCACTAATACACGGAATGTAAACTTGACTACACATGAACTGAATTACAAAACAGAACAGGGTCTCAAATTTAGAAAACCAACTAGTGCTTGCTTATGGGGAAAGGTGCCTTGGGGTGCTGCATAAAACCAGAGACTGAAATTAGCACAGATAACATTCCATAAGCCAAATATGTAATAGACAAGACCTACTCCTTGCTCAACGAAATGGACCCAACACCACATATTCAACGCCTAGGAATATACCTGAATAGGAAGAATCTTAAAACCCATGGATATATATGTCTCCGTAAGAGAATCAAGCGTGTGTACAGCGGCCGAAACGCAGCAGTGAAAATCCGATAAATCCCATTATCAAAATAAATTTCGAAAACAAAACACAAAGACAGTGAAATAGAGAGCAATTCTTAAATAATTCACTCAGGGCATGTGATGCAACCGGGATTGACCACATCTACACCCAGAGCTGGTTGAGACATAAGGCTGGACACTTCAGGTTGAAAGAATTGGTGAGTTTCGGTGAGCAAATGCAGACCCTTTGAAGTCATACTGCATGGTACCTATTCCATGGGTCCCAACTCTTCAGGTTCAAGGGATTCTTCCTCCAGCTAAAACATGCATGGGAAACCCACAGTATGGTCCACCATGTGATTGGGAAACGATTTAAAATGCATCTCAGTTTTCATATCCTGGTCCTCGGGTTCACCATTCCAGATTCTTTACTAACACTCTCCCTGCTTGGAAAGTCAGTGCCTTTAACCTCCTGTTTGGCACAGCTTGTAATTTCTGTGCAAGATGAACAGGAATAGGGAGAACCAATGAGAGACTAGCTGTAGTTGTCTGCACGGGGAAATGTAACGCTCATTTCCCACCAGGAAGAGGAAATAACCAAAGGCTCCGTGTGCCCTGCCGGAAACAGATTAGGGCCTGAAGCAATCCTGCGGTTTTGTGCCCAGCTCAAAAGAAAGTGAGTTGAAAACAGGAGCTCAGGGGCACTGTAATTCACAAACCTGCAGAGTTATAAATGACAGCTATCCTCCAAAAATATATTGAAGTAAGCCTGCGAAGGGGACTTGAAAGCGGGGCAGAATTTCAGGAAAACGATTGCAGGGGGTAGACTGGAATTGCCCTGAAAGCATAGGAAAAGAGGCAGAACGTCGACAATGACGCAATTGGCTAAAAAGGGCGTATGCGTTTTTTCCTGAATATATTCAGGAAAAAATGCATACGCCCTTTTTGGCCAGCCAAGCAAGCCTGTAAAGTAATTCTGCACTACAATGAAGTCTCACTGCCCCCCGGGCAAAAGGGCCATCTGAAAAAAGTGTAAAATCCAGAAAGGTAGGACAGGATATGGAGAACAGGGAGCCTTGTTATGCTGATTGGCAGGATGTAAATTGCCAACAGCCTCCCTGGAGAAGTGTATGGTGTTTACTGAAACACGTAAGAAACAAAGCAACACAGCCTATGGCAATTGCACTTATGGTCCTATTCCTTAGGGAAATTAAAATCAAAAACAGAGAGCCACCCCAAAGTTTGGGACGGCTGTGTTCACAAGAAGGTCGTCTACAGTATCAGGTAAATATCCCAGAAAGCAAAAAATAGATAAAGAAGTTGTGGCACGTACGTGCAATGCAGTATCACTCAGCAATGAAATCTGTGTCATCAGGCCCGTAGCGGCATAGTGAGTGGATGCAGGTACGGTGATTCTACGTGAACTACGTCACACAGAAAAAGAAACATCATAAGATATCACTAATACACGGAATGTAAACTTGACTACACGTGAACTGAATTACAAAACAGAACAGGGTCTCAAATTTAGAAAACCAACTAGTGCTTGCATATGGGGAAAGGTGCCTTGGGGTGCTGCATAAAACCAGAGACTGAAATTAGCACAGATAACATTCCATAAGCCAAATATGTAATAGACAAGACCTACTCCTTGCTCAACGAAATGGACCCAACACCACATATTCAACGCCTAGGAATATACCTGACTAGGAAGAATCTTAAAACCCATGGATTTATATGTCTCCATAAGAGAATCAAGGGTGTGTACAGCGGCATAAACGCAGCAGTGAAAATCCGATAAATCCCATTATCAAAATAAATTTCAAAAACAAAACACAAAGACAGTGAAATAGAGAGCAATTCTTAAATAATTCACTCAGGGCATGTGATGCAACCGGGATTGACCACATCTACACCCAGAGCTGGTTGAGACATAAGGCTGGACACTTCAGGTTGAAAGAATTGGTGAGTTTCGGTGAGCAAATGCAGACCCTTTGAAGTCATACTGCATGGTACCTATTCCATGGGTCCCAACTCTTCAGGTTCAAGGGATTCTTCCTCCAGCTAAAACATGCATGGGAAACCCACAGTATGGTCCACCATGTGATTGGGAAACGATTTAAAATGCATCTCAGTTTTCATATCCTGGTCCTCGGGTTCACCATTCCAGATTCTTTACTAACACTCTCCCTGCTTGGAAAGTCAGTGCCTTTAACCTCCTGTTTGGCACAGCTTGTAATTTCTGTGCAAGATGAACAGGAATAGGGAGAACCAATGAGAGACTAGCTGTAGTTGTCTGCACGGGGAAATGTAACGCTCATTTCCCACCAGGAAGAGGAAATAACCAAAGGCTCCGTGTGCCCTGCCGGAAACAGATTAGGGCCTGAAGCAATCCTGCGGTTTTGTGCCCAGCTCAAAAGAAAGTGAGTTGAAAACAGGAGCTCAGGGGCACTGTAATTCACAAACCTGCAGAGTTATAAATGACAGCTATCCTCCAAAAATATATTGAAGTAAGCCTGCGAAGGGGACTTGAAAGCGGGGCAGAATTTCAGGAAAACGATTGCAGGGGGTAGACTGGAATTGCCCTGAAAGCATAGGAAAAGAGGCAGAACGTCGACAATGACGCAATTGGCTAAAAAGGGCGTATGCGTTTTTTCCTGAATATATTCAGGAAAAAATGCATACGCCCTTTTTGGCCAACCAAGCAAGCCTGTAAAGTAATTCTGCACTACAATGAAGTCTCACTGCCCCCCGGGCAAAAGGGCCATCTGAAAAAAGTGTAAAATCCAGAAAGGTAGGACAGGATATGGAGAACAGGGAGCCTTGTTATGCTGATTGGCAGGATGTAAATTGCCAACAGCCTCCCTGGAGAAGTGTATGGTGTTTCCTGAAACAGGTAAGAAACAAAGCAACACAGCCTATGGCACTTCCACTTATGGTCCTATAGCTTACGGAAATTAAAATCAAAAACAGACAGCCACCCCAATATTTGGGACGGCTGTGTTCCCAAGAAGCTCGTCTACAGTATCAGGTAAATATCCCAGAAAGAAAAAATGGATAAAGAAGTTGTGGCACGTACGTACAATGCAATATCACTCAGAAATGAAATCTGTGTCATCAGGCCCGTAGCGGCATAGTGAGTGGATGCAGGCACGGTGATTCTACGTGAACTACGTCACACAGAAAAAGAAACATCATAAGATATCGCTAATACACGGAATGTAAACTTGACTACACGTGAACTGAATTACAAAACAGAACAGTGTATCAAATTTAGAAAACCAACTAGTGCTTGCTTATGGGAAAAGGTGCCTTGGGGTGCTGCATAAAACCAGAGACTTAAATTAGCACAGATAACTTTCCATAAGCCAAATATGTAATAGACAAGACCTACTCCTTGCTCAATGAAATGGACCCAACACCACATATTCAACGCCCAGGAATATACCTGACTAGGAAGAATCTTAAAACCCATGGATTTATATGTCTCCATAAGAGAATCAAGGGTGTGTACAGCGGCATAAACGCAGCAGTGAAAATCCGATAAATCCCATTATCAAAATAAATTTCGAAAACAAAACACAAAGACAGTGAAATAGAGAGCAATTCTTAAATAATTCACTCAGGGCATGTGATGCAACCGGGATTTACCACATCTACACCCAGAGCTGGTTGAGACATAAGGCTGGACACTTCAGGCTGATAGCATTGGTGAGTTTCGGTGAGCAAATGCAGACCCTTTGAAGTCATACTTCATGGTACCCATTCCATGGGTCCCAACTCTCCAGGTTCAAGGCATTCTTCCTCCAGCTAAAACATGCATGGGAAACCCAGAGTATCGTCCACCGTGTGATTGGGAAACGATTTAAAATGCATCTCAGTTTTCGTACCCTGGTCCTCGGGTTCACCATTCCAGATGCTTTACTAACACTCTCCCCGCTTGGAGAGTCAGTGCCTTTAACCTCCTGTTTGGCACAGCTTGCAATTTCTGTGCAAGATGAACAGGAATAGGGAGAACCAATGAGAGACTAGCTGTAGGTGTCTGCACGGGCAAATGTAACGCTCATTGCCGACCAGGAAGAGAAATTAAACAAAGGCTCAGCGTGCCCTGCTGAAAACAGATTAGGGCCTGATGCAATCCAGCGGTTTTGTGCCCAGCTCACAAGAAAGCGAGTTGAAGAAAGGAGCTCAGGGGCACTGTAATTCACAAACCTGCAGAGTTATAAATGACAGCTATCCTCCAAAAATATATTGAAGTAAGCCTGCGAAGGGGACTTGAAAGCGGGGCAGAATTTCAGGAAAACCATTGCAGGGGTAGACTGGAATTGCCCTGAAAGCATAGGAAAAGAGGCAGAACGTCGACAATGATGCACTTGGCCAAAAAGGGCGTATGCGATTTTTCCTGAATATATTCAGGAAAAAACGCATACGCCCTTTTTGGCCAACCAAGCAAGCCTGTAAAGGAAATCTGCACTATAATGAAGTCTCACTGCCCCCCGGGCAAAAGGGCCATCTGAAAAAAGTGTAAAATACAGAAAGGTACGACAGGATATGGAGAACAGGGAGCCTTGTTATGCTGATTGGCAGGATGTAAATTGCCAGCAGCCACCCTGGAGAAGTGTATGGTGTTTCCTGAACCACGTAAGAAACAAAGCAACACAGCCTATGGCACTTCCACTTATGGTCCTATAGCTTATGGAAATTAAAATCAAAAACAGACAGCCACCCCAATATTTGGGTCGGCTGTGTTCACAAGAAGCTCGTCTACAGTATCAGGTAAATATCCCAGAAAGCAAAAAATGGATAAAGAAGTTGTGGCACGTACGTGCAATGCAATATCACTCAGCAATGAAATCTGTGTCATCAGGCCCGTAGCGGCATAGTGAGTGGATGCAGGTACGGTGATTCTACGTGAACTACGTCACACAGAAAAAGAAACATCATAATATATCACTAATACACGGAATGTAAACTTGACTACACATGAACTGAATTACAAAACAGAACAGGGTCTCAAATTTAGAAAACCAAGTAGTGCTTGCTTATGGGGAAAGGTGCCTTGGGGTGCTGCATAAAACCAGAGACTGAAATTAGCACAGATAACTTTCCATAAGCCAAATATGTAATAGACAAGACCTACTCCTTTCTCAACGAAATGGACCCAACACCACATATTCAACGCCTAGGAATATACCTTACTAGGAAGAATCTTAAAACCCATGGATATATATGTCTCCGTTAGAGAATCAAGCGTGTGTACAGCGGCCGAAACGCAGCAGTGAAAATCCGATAAATCCCATTATCAAAATAAATTTCGAAAACAAAACACAAAGACAGTGAAATAGAGAGCAATTCTTAAATAATTCACTCAGGGCATGTGATGCAACCGGGATTGACCACATCTACACCCAGAGCTGGTTGAGACATAAGGCTGGACACTTCAGGCTGATAGGATTGGTGAGTTTCGGTGAGCAAATGCAGACCCTTTGAAGTCATACTGCATGGTACCCATTCCATGGGTCCCAACTCTCCAGGTTCAAGGGATTCTTCCTCCAGCTAAAACATGCATGGGAAACCCAGAGTATTTTCCACCGTGTGATTGGGAAACGATTTAAAATGCATCTCAGTTTTCGAATCCTGGTCCTCGGGTTCATCATTCCAGATGCCTTACTAACACTCTCCCCGCTTGGAGAATAAGTGCCTTTAACCTCCTCTTTTGCACAGCTTGCAATTTCTGTGCAAGATGAACAGGAATAGGGAGAACCAATGAGAGACTAGCTGTAGTTGTCTGCGCGGGCAAATGTAACGCTCATTGCTCACCAGGAAGAGGAATTAACCAAAGGCTCAGCATGCCCTGACGGAAACAGATTAGGGCCTGAAGCAATCCTGCGGTTTTGTGCCCAGCTCACAAGAAAGCGAGTTGAAGAAAGGAGCTCAGGGGCACTGTAATTCACAAACCTGCAGAATTATAAATGACAGCTATCCTCCAAAAATATATTGAAGTAAGCCTGCGAAGGGGACTTGAAAGCGGGGCAGAATTTCAGGAAAACCATTGCAGGGGTAGACTGGAATTGCCCTGAAAGCATAGGAAAAGAGGCAGAACGTCGACAATGATGCACTTGGCCAAAAAGGGCGTATGCGATTTTTCCTGAATATATTCAGGAAAAAACGCATACGCCCTTTTTGGCCAACCAAGCAAGCCTGTAAAGGAAATCTGCACTATAATGAAGTCTCACTGCCCCCCGGGCAAAAGGGCCATCTGAAAAAAGTGTAAAATACAGAAAGGTACGACAGGATATGGAGAACAGGGAGCCTTGTTATGCTGATTGGCAGGATGTAAATTGCCAGCAGCCACCCTGGAGAAGTGTATGGTGTTTCCTGAACCACGTAAGAAACAAAGCAACACAGCCTATGGCACTTCCACTTATGGTCCTATAGCTTATGGAAATTAAAATCAAAAACAGACAGCCACCCCAATATTTGGGTCGGCTGTGTTCACAAGAAGCTCGTCTACAGTACCAGGTAAATATCCCAGAAAGCAAAAAATGGATAAAGAAGTTGTGGCAGGTACGTACAATGCATTATCACTCAGCAATGAAATCTGTGTCATCAGGCTCGTAGCGGCATAGTGAGTGGATGCAGGTACGGTGATTCTACGTGAACTACGTCACACAGAAAAAGAAACATCATAAGATATCACTAATACACGGAATGTAAACTTGACTACACATGAACTGAATTACAAAACAGAACAGGGTCTCAAATTTAGAAAACCAACTAGTGCTTGCTTATGGGGAAAGGTGCCTTGGGGTGCTGCATAAAACCAGAGACTGAAATTAGCACAGATAACATTCCATAAGCCAAATATGTAATAGACAAGACCTACTCCTTGCTCAACGAAATGGACTCAACACCACATTTTCAACACCTAAGCATATACCTGACTAGGAAGAATCTTAAAACCCATGGATAGATATGTCTCCGTAAGAGAATCAAGCATGTGTACAGCGGCCGAAACGCAGCAGTGAGAATCAGATAAATCCCATTATCAAAATAAATTTCGAAAACAAAACACAAAGACAGTGAAGTACAGAGCAATTCTTAAATAATTCACTCAGGGCATGTGATGCAACCGGGATTGACCACATCTACACCCAGAGCTGGTTGAGACATAAGTCTGGACACTTCAGGCTGATAGCATTGGTGAGTATCGGGGAGCAAATGCAGACCCTTTGAAGTCATACTGAATGGTACCCAATTCCATGGGTCCCAACACTCCAGGTTCAAGGCATTCTTCCTCCAGCTAAAACATGCATGGGAAACACAGAGTATAGTACACCGTGAGATTGGGAAACGATTTAAAATGGATCTCAGTTTTCGTATCCTTCTCCTCGGGTTCACCATTCCAGACGCATTACTAACACTCTCCCCGCTTGGAGAGTCAGTGCCTTTAACCTCCTGTTTGGCACAGTTTGCAAATTCTGTGCAAGATGAACAGGAATAGGGAGAACCAATGAGAGACTAGCTGTAGGTGTCTGCACGGGCAAATGTAACACTCATTGCCCACCAGGAAGAGGAATTAAACAAAGGCTCAGTGTGCCCTGCTGGAAACAGATTAGGACCTGAAGCAATCCGGCGGTTTTATGCACAGCTCACAAGAAAGCGAGTTGAAGAAAGGAGCTCAGGGGCACTGTAATTCACAAACCTGAAGAGTTATAATTGACAGCCATACTCCAAAAATATATTGAAGTAAGCCTGCGAAGGGGACTTGAAAGCGGGGCAGAATTTAAGGAAAAAGATTGCAGGAGGTAGACTGGAATTGCCCTGAAAGCATAGGAAAAGAGACACAATGTCGACAATGATGCCCTTGGCCAAGAAGGGCGTATGCGTTTTTTCCCGAATATATTCAGGAAAAAACGCATATGCACTTTTTGGCCAACCAAACAAGCCTGTAAAGGAAATCTGCACTACAATGAAGTCTCACTGCCCCCCTGGCAAAAGGGCCATCTGAAAAAAGTGTAAAATCCAGAAAGGTAGGACAGGATATGTAGAACAGGGAGCCTTGTTATGTTGATTGGCAGGATGTAAATTGCCAGCAGCCACCCTGGAGACGTGTATGGTGCTTCCTGAAAAACGTAAGAAACAAACCAACACAGCCTATGGCACTTCCACTTATGGTCCTATAGCTTACGGAAATTAAAATCAAAAACAGACAGCCACCCCAATATTTGGGACGGCTGTGTTCAAAAGAAGCTCGTCTACAGTATCAGGTAAATATCCCAGAAAGCAAAAAATGGATAAAGATGTTGTGGCACGTACGTACAATGCAATATCACTCAGCAATGAAATCTGTGTCATCAGGACCGTAGCGGCATAGTGAGTGGATGCAGGTACGGTGATTCTACGTGAACTACGTCACACAGAAAAACAAACATCATAAGATATCACTAATACACGGAATGTAAACTTGACTACACATGAACTGAATTACAAAACAGAACAGGGTCTCAAATTTAGAAAACCAACTAGTGCTTGCTTATGGGGAAAGTTGCCTTGGAGTGCTGCATAAAACCAGAGACTGAAATTAGCACAGATAACATTCCATAAGCCAAATATGTAATAGACAAGACCTACTCCTTGCTCACGAAATGGACTCAACACCACATATTCAACGCCTAGGAATATACCTGACTAGGAAGAATCTTAAAACCCATGGATATATATGTCACCGTAAGAGAACCAAGCGTGTGTACAGCGGCTGAAACGCAGCAGTGATAATCCGATAAATCCCATTATCAAAATAAATTTCGAAAACAAAACACAAAGACAGTGAAATAGAGAGCAATTCTTAAATAATTCACTCAGGGCATGTGATGCAACCGGGATTGACCACATCTACACCCAGAGCTGGTTGAGACATAAGGCTGGACACTTCCGGCGGATAGCATTGGTGAGTTTCGGTGAGCAAATGCAGACCCTTTGAAGTCATACTGCATGGTACCCATTCCATGGGTCCCAACTCTCCAGGTTCAAGGGATTCTTCCTCCAGCTAAAACATGCATGGGAAACCCAGAGTATCGTCCACCGTGTGATTGGGAAATGATTTAAAATGCATCTCAGTTTTCGTATCCTGGTCCTCGGGTTCACCATTCCAGATGCTTTACTAACACTCTCCCCGCTTGGAGAGTCAGTGCCCTTAACCTCCTCTTTGACACAGCTTGCAATTTCTGTGCAAGATGAACAGGAATAGGGAGAACCAATGAGAGACTAGCTGTAGGTGTCTGCACAGGCAAATGTAACGCTCATTGCCCACCAGGAAGAGGAATTAACCAAAGGCTCAGCATGCCCTGCCGGAAACAGATTAGGGCATGAAGCAATCCTGCGGTTTTTTGCCCAGCTCTCAAGAAAGCGAGTTGAAGAAAGGAGCTCAGGGGCACTGTAATTCACAAACCTGCAGAATTATAAATGACAGCTATCCTCCAAAAATATTTTGAAGTAAGCCTGCGAAGGGGACTTGAAAGCGGGGCAGAATTTCAGGAAAACGATTGCAGGGGGTAGACTGGAATTGCCCTGAAAGCATAGGAAAAGAGGCAGAACGTCTACAATGATGCACTTGGCCAAAAAGTGCGTATGCGTTTTTTCCTGAATATATTCAGGAAAAAACGCATACGCACTTTTTGGCCAGCCAAGCAAGCCTGTAAATGAAATCTGCACTACAATGAAGTCTCACTGCCCCCCTGGCAAAAGGGCCATCTGAAAAAAGTGTAAAATCCAGAAAGGTAGGACAGGATATGGAGAACAGGGAGCCTTGTTATGCTGATTGGCAGGATGTAAATTGCCAGCAGCCACCCTGGAGAAGTGTATGGTGTTTCCTGAAACACGTAAGAAACAAAGCAACACAGCCTATGGCACTTCCACTTATGGTCCTATAGCTTACGGAAATTAAAATCAAAAACAGACAGCCGCCCCAATATTTATGACGGCTGTGTTCACAAGAAACTCGTCTACAGTATCAGGTAAATATCCCAGAAAGCAAAAAATGGATAAAGAAGTTGTGGCACGTACGTACAATGCAATATCACTCAGCAATGAAATCTGTGTCATCAGGCCCGTAGCGGCATAGTGAGTGGATACAGGTACGGTGATTCTACGTGAACTACGTCACACAGAAAAAGAAACATCATAAGATATCACTAATACACGGAATGTAAACTTGACTACACATGAACTGAATTACAAAACAGAACAGGGTCTCAAATTTAGAAAACCAACTAGTGCTTGCTTATGGGGAAAGGTGCCTTGGGGTGCTGCATAAAACCAGAGACTGAAATTAGCA
Organism: Phocoena phocoena; assembly: GCF_963924675.1. NCBI lineage: Eukaryota > Metazoa > Chordata > Mammalia > Artiodactyla > Phocoenidae > Phocoena > Phocoena phocoena. The sequence goes on from NW_027077457.1 coordinate 176,250, forward strand.
CGGATAACTTTCCATAAGCCAAATATATAATAGACAAGACCTACTACTTTCTCAACGAAATGGACCCAACGCCACATATTCAACGCCTAGGAATATACCTTACTAGGTAGAATCTTAAAACCCATGGATATATATGTCCCCGTAAGAGAATCAAGCGTGTGTACAGCGGCCGAAACGCAGCAGTGAAAATCCGATAAATCCCATTATCAAAATAAATTTCGAAAACAAAACACAAAGACAGTGAAATAGAGAGCAATTCTTAAATAATTCACTCAGGGCATGTGATGCAACCGGGATTGACCACATCTACACCCAGAGCTGGTTGAGACATAAGGCTGGACACTTCAGGCTGATAGCATTGGTGAGTTTCGGTGAGCAAATGCAGACCCTTTGAAGTCATACTGCATGGTACCTATTCCATGGGTCCCAACTCTTCAGGTTCTAGGGATTCTTCCTCCAGCTAAAACATGCATGGGAAACCCACAGTATGGTACACCGTGCGATTGGGAAACGATTTAAAATGCATCTCAGTTTTCGTATCCTGGTCCTCGGGTTCACCATTCCAGATGCTTTACTAACACTCTCCCCACTTGGAGAGTCAGTGCCTTTAACCTCCTCTTTGGCACAGCTTGCAATTTCTGTGCAAAATGAACAGGAATAGGGAGAACCAATGAGAGACTAGCTGTAGGTGTCTGCACGGGCAAATGTAACGCTCATTGCTGACCAGGAAGAGGAATTAAGCAAAGGCTCAGCGTGCCCTGCTGAAAACAGATTAGGGCTTGAAGCAATCCTGCGGTTTTGTGCCCAGCTCACAAGAAAGCGAGTTGAAGAAAGGAGCTCAGGGGCACTGTAATTCACAAACCTGCAGAGTTATAAATGACAGCTACACTCCAAAAATATATTGAAGTAAGCCTGCGAAGGGGACCTGAAAGCGGGGCAGAATTTCAGGAAAACGATTGCAGGGGGTAGACTGGAATTGCCCTGGAAGCATAGGAAAAGAGGCACAATGTCGACAATGATGCACTTGGCCAAAAAGGGCGTATGCGTTTTTTCCTGAATATATTCAGGAAAAAACGCATAAGCCCTTTTTGGCCAACCAAGCAAGCCTGTAAAGAAATCTGCACTACAATGAAATCTCACTGCCCCCCCGGGCAAAAGGGCCATCTGAAAACAGTGTAAAATCCAGAAAGGTAGGACAGGATATGGAGAACAGGGAGCCTTGTTATGCTGATTGGCAGGATGTAAATTGCCAGCAGCCACCCTGGAGAAGTGTATGGTGTTTCCTGAAACAGGTAAGAAACAAAGCAACACAGCCTATGGCAATTGCACTTATGGTCCTATTCCTTAGGGAAATTAAAATCAAAAACAGAGAGCCACCCCAAAGTTTGGGACGGCTGTGTTCACAAGAAGCTCGTCTACAGTATCAGGTAAATATCCCAGAAAGCAAAAAATGGATAAAGAAGTTGTGGCACGTACGTGCAATGCAGTATCACTCAGCAATGAAATCTGTGTCATCAGGCCCGTAGCGGCATAGTGAGCGGATGCAGGTACGGTGATTCTACGTGAACTACGTCACACAGAAAAAGAAACATCATAAGATATCACTAATACACGGAATGTAAACTTGACTACACGTGAACTGAATTACAAAACAGAACAGGGTCTCAAATTTAGAAAACCAACTAGTGCTTGCTTATGGGGAAAGGTGCCTTGGGGTGCTGCATAAAACCAGAGACTGAAATTAGCACGGATAACTTTCCATAAGCCAAATATATAATAGACAAGACCTACTACTTTCTCAACGAAATGGACCCAACGCCACATATTCAACGCCTAGGAATATACCTTACTAGGTAGAATCTTAAAACCCATGGATATATATGTCCCCGTAAGAGAATCAAGCGTGTGTACAGCGGCCGAAACGCAGCAGTGAAAATCCGATAAATCCCATTATCAAAATAAATTTCGAAAACAAAACACAAAGACAGTGAAATAGAGAGCAATTCTTAAATAATTCACTCAGGGCATGTGATGCAACCGGGATTGACCACATCTACACCCAGAGCTGGTTGAGACATAAGACTGGACACTTCAGGCTGATAGCATTGGTGAGTTTCGGTGAGCAAATGCAGACCCTTTGAAGTCATACTGCATGGTACCTATTCCATGGGTCCCAACTCTTCAGGTTCTAGGGATTCTTCCTCCAGCTAAAACATGCATGGGAAACCCACAGTATGGTACACCGTGCGATTGGGAAACGATTTAAAATGCATCTCAGTTTTCGTATCCTGGTCCTCGGGTTCACCATTCCAGATGCTTTACTAACACTCTCCCCACTTGGAGAGTCAGTGCCTTTAACCTCCTCTTTGGCACAGCTTGCAATTTCTGTGCAAAATGAACAGGAATAGGGAGAACCAATGAGAGACTAGCTGTAGGTGTCTGCACGGGCAAACGTAACGCTCATTGCTGACCAGGAAGAGGAATTAAGCAAAGGCTCAGCGTGCCCTGCTGAAAACAGATTAGGGCTTGAAGCAATCCTGCGGTTTTGTGCCCAGCTCACAAGAAAGCGAGTTGAAGAAAGGAGCTCAGGGGCACTGTAATTCACAAACCTGCAGAGTTATAAATGACAGCTACACTCCAAAAATATATTGAAGTAAGCCTGCGAAGGGGACCTGAAAGCGGGGCAGAATTTCAGGAAAACGATTGCAGGGGGTAGACTGGAATTGCCCTGGAAGCATAGGAAAAGAGGCACAATGTCGACAATGATGCACTTGGCCAAAAAGGGCGTATGCGTTTTTTCCTGAATATATTCAGGAAAAAACGCATAAGCCCTTTTTGGCCAACCAAGCAAGCCTGTAAAGAAATCTGCACTACAATGAAATCTCACTGCCCCCCCGGGCAAAAGGGCCATCTGAAAACAGTGTAAAATCCAGAAAGGTAGGACAGGATATGGAGAACAGGGAGCCTTGTTATGCTGATTGGCAGGATGTAAATTGCCAGCAGCCACCCTGGAGAAGTGTATGGTGTTTCCTGAAACAGGTAAGAAACAAAGCAACACAGCCTATGGCAATTGCACTTATGGTCCTATTCCTTAGGGAAATTAAAATCAAAAACAGAGAGCCACCCCAAAGTTTGGGACGGCTGTGTTCACAAGAAGCTCGTCTACAGTATCAGGTAAATATCCCAGAAAGCAAAAAATGGATAAAGAAGTTGTGGCACGTACGTGCAATGCAGTATCACTCAGCAATGAAATCTGTGTCATCAGGCCCGTAGCGGCATAGTGAGCGGATGCAGGTACGGTGATTCTACGTGAACTACGTCACACAGAAAAAGAAACATCATAAGATATCACTAATACACGGAATGTAAACTTGACTACACGTGAACTGAATTACAAAACAGAACAGGGTCTCAAATTTAGAAAACCAACTAGTGCTTGCTTATGGGGAAAGGTGCCTTGGGGTGCTGCATAAAACCAGAGACTGAAATTAGCACAGATAACATTCCATAAGCCAAATATGTAATAGACAAGACCTACTCCTTGCTCAACGAAATGGACTCAACACCACATATTCAACGCCTAGGAATATACCTGACTAGGAAGAATCTTAAAACCCATGGATTTATATGTCTCCGTAAGAGAATCAAGGGTGTGTACAGCGGCATAAACGCAGCAGTGAAAATCCGATAAATCCCATTATCAAAATAAATTTCAAAAACAAAACACAAAGACAGTGAAATAGAGAGCAATTCTTAAATAATTCACTCAGGGCATGTGATGCAACCGGGATTGGCCCCATCTACACCCAGAGCTGGTTGAGACATAAGGCTGGACACTTCAGGCTGATAGCATTGGTGAGTTTCGGTGAGCAAATGCAGACCCTTTGAAGTCATACTGCATGGTAACTATTCCATGGGTCCCAACTCTTCAGGTTCAAGGGATTCTTCCTCCAGCTAAAACATGCATGGGAAACCCACAGTATGGTACACCGTGTGATTGGGAAACGATTTAAAATGCATCTCAGTTTTCGTACCCTGGTCCTCGGGTTCACCATTCCAGATGCTTTACTAACACTCTCCCCGCTTGGAGAGTCAGTGCCTTTAACCTCCTCTTTGGCACAGCTTGCAATTTCTGTGCAAGATGAACAGGAATAGGGAGAACCAATGAGAGACCAGCTGTAGGTGTCTGCACGGGCAAATGTAACGCTCATTGCCGACCAGGAAGAGGAATTAAACAAAGGCTCAGCGTGCCCTGCTGAAAACAGATTAGGGCCTGAAGCAATCCTGCGGTTTTGTGCCCAGCTCACAAGAAAGCGAGTTGAAGAAAGGAGCTCAGGGGCACTGTAATTCACAAACCTGCAGAGTTATAAATGACAGCTATCCTCCAAAAATATATTGAAGTAAGCCTGCGAAGGGGACCTGAAAGCGGGGCAGAATTTCAGGAAAACGATTGCAGGGGGTAGACTGGAATTGCCCTGGAAGCATAGGAAAAGAGGCACAATGTCGACAATGATGCACTTGGCCAAAAAGGGCGTATGCGTTTTTTCCTGAATATATTCAGGAAAAAACGCATACGCCCTTTTTGGCCAACCAAGCAAGCCTGTAAAGAAATCTGCACTACAATGAAATCTCACTGCCCCCCCGGGCAAAAGGGCCATCTGAAAACAGTGTAAAATCCAGAAATGTAGGACAGGATATGGAGAACAGGGAGCCTTGTTATGCTGATTGGCAGGATGTAAATTGCCAGCAGCCACCCTGGAGAAGTGTATGGTGTTTCCTGAAACAGGTAAGAAACAAAGCAACACAGCCTATGGCAACTGCACTTATGGTCCTATTCCTTAGGGAAATTAAAATCAAAAACAGAGAGCCACCCCAATGTTTGGGACGGCTGTGTTCACAAGAAGCTAGTCTACAGTATCAGGTAAATATCCCAGAAAGCAAAAAATGGATAAAGAAGTTGTGGCACGTACGTGCAATGCAATATCACTCAGCAATGAAATCTGTGTCATCAGGCCCGTAGCGGCATAGTGAGTGGATGCAGGTACGGTGATTCTACGTGAACTACGTCACACAGAAAAAGAAACATCATAAGATATCACTAATACACGGAATGTAAACTTGACTACACATGAACTTTATTACAAAACAGAACAGGGTCTCAAATTTAGAAAATCAACTAGTGCTTGCTTATGGGGAAAGGTGCCTTGGGGTGCTGCATAAAACCAGAGACTGAAATTAGCACAGATAACTTTCCATAAGCCAAATATGTAATAGACAAGACCTACTCCTTTCTCAACGAAATGGACCCAACACCACATATTCAACGCCTAGAAATATACCTGACTAGGAAGAATCTTAAAACCCATGGATATATATGTCTCCGTAAGAGAATCAAGCGTGTGTACAGCGGCCGAAACGCAGCAGTGAAAATCCGATAAATCCCATTATCAAAATAAATTTCGAAAACAAAACACAAAGACAGTGAAATAGAGAGCAATTCTTAAATAATTCACTCAGGGCATGTGATGCAACCGGGATTGACCACATCTACACCCAGAGCTGGTTGAGACATAAGGCTGGACACTTCAGGCTGATAGGATTGGTGAGTTTCGGTGAGCAAATGCAGACCCTTTGAAGTCATACTGCATGGTACCCATTCCATGGGTCCCAACTCTCCAGGTTCAAGGGATTCTTCCTCCAGCTAAAACATGCATGGGAAACCCAGAGTATTGTCCACCGTGTGATTGGGAAACGATTTAAAATGCATCTCAGTTTTCGAATCCTGGTCCTCGGGTTCATCATTCCAGATGCTTTACTAACACTCTCCCCGCTTGGAGAGTAAGTGCCTTTAACCTCCTCTTTTGCACAGCTTGCAATTTCTGTGCAAGATGAACAGGAATAGGGAGAACCAATGAGAGACTAGCTGTAGTTGTCTGCGCGGGCAAATGTAACGCTCATTGCTCACCAGGAAGAGGAATTAACCAAAGGCTCAGCATGCCCTGACGGAAACAGATTAGGGCCTGAAGCAATCCTGCGGTTTTGTGCCCAGCTCACAAGAAAGCGAGTTGAAGAAAGGAGCTCAGGGGCACTGTAATTCACAAACCTGCAGAGTTATAAATGACAGCTATCCTCCAAAAATATATTGAAGTAAGCCTGCGAAGGGGACTTGAAAGGGGGGCAGAATTTCAGGAAAACGATTGCAGGGGGTATACTGGAATTGCCCTGAAAGCATAGGAAAAGAGGCAGAACGTCGACAATGAAGCACTTGGCCAAAAAGTGCGTATGCGTTTTTTCCTGAATATATTCAGGAAATAACGCATACGCACTTTTTGGCCAACCAAGCAAGCCTGTAAAGGAAATCTGCACTACAATGAAGTCTCACAGCCCCCCGGGCCAAAGGGCCATCTGAAAAAAGTGTAAAATCCAGAAAGGTAGGACAGGATATGGAGAACAGGGAGCCTTGTTATGCTGATTGGCAGGATGTAAATTGCCAGCAGCCACCCTGGAGAAGTGTATGGTGTTTCCTGAAACACGTAAGAAACAAAGTAACACAGCCTATGGCACTTCCACTTATGGTCCTATAGCTTATGGAAATTAAAATCAAAAACAGACAGCCACCCCAATATTTGGGACGGCTGTGTTCACAAGAAGCTCGTCTACAGTACCAGGTAAATATCCCAGAAAGCAAAAAATGGATAAAGAAGTTGTGGCAGGTACGTACAATGCATTATCACTCAGCAATGAAATCTGTGTCATCAGGCCCGTAGCGGCATAGTGAGCGGATGCAGGTACGGTGATTCTACGTGAACTACGTCACACAGAAAAAGAAACATCATAAGATATCACTAATACACGGAATGTAAACTTGACTACACATGAACTGAATTACAAAACAGAACAGGGTCTCAAATTTAGAAAACCAACTAGTGCTTTCTTATGGGGAAAGGTGCCTTGGGGTGCTGCATAAAACCAGAGACTGAAATTAGCACAGATAACATTCCATAAGCCAAATATGTAATAGACAAGACCTACTCCTTGCTCAACGAAATGGACTCAACACCACATTTTCAACGCCTAAGCATATACCTGACTAGGAAGAATCTTAAAACCCATGGATAGATATGTCTCCGTAAGAGAATCAAGCATGTGTACAGCGGCCGAAACGCAGCAGTGAGAATCAGATAAATCCCATTATCAAAATAAATTTCGAAAACAAAACACAAAGACAGTGAAGTACAGAGCAATTCTTAAATAATTCACTCAGGGCATGTGATGCAACCGGGATTGACCACATCTACACCCAGAGCTGGTTGAGACATAAGTCTGGACACTTCAGGCTGATAGCATTGGTGAGTATCGGGGAGCAAATGCAGACCCTTTGAAGTCATACTGAATGGTACCCAATTCCATGGGTCCCAACACTCCAGGTTCAAGGCATTCTTCCTCCAGCTAAAACATGCATGGGAAACCCAGAGTATTGTCCACCGTGTGATTGGGAAACGATTTAAAATGCATCTCAGTTTTCGTATCCTGGTCCTCGGGTTCACCATTCCAGATGCTTTACTAACACTCTCCCCGCTTGGAGAGTCAGTGCCTTTAACCTCCTGTTTGACACAGCTTGCAATTTCGGTGCAAGATGAACAGGAATAGGGAGAACCAATGAGAGACTAGCTGTACGTGTCTGCAGGGGCAAATGTAACGCTCATTGCCGACCAGGAAGAGGAATTAAACAAAGGCTCAGCATGCCCTGCTGAAAACAGGTTAGGGCTTGAAGCAATCCTGCGGTTTTGTGCCCAGCTCACAAGAAAGTGAGTTGAAGAAAGGAGCGCAGGGGCACTGTAATTCACAAACCTGCAGAGTTATAAATGACAGCTATCCTCCAAAAATATATTGAAGTAAGCCTGCGAAGGGGACTTGAAAGTGGGGCAGAATTTCAGGAAAACGATTGCAGAGGGTACACTGGAATTGCCCTGAAAGCATAGGAAAAGAGGCAGATCGTCGACAATGATGCACTTGGTCAAAAAGGGCGTATGCGTTTTTTCCTGAATATATTCAGGAAAAAACGCATAGGCCTTTTTGGCCAACCAAGCAAGCCTGTAAAAGAAATCTGCACTAGAATGAAATCTCACTGCCCCACCGCCGGGCAAAAGGGCCATCTGAAAAAATTGTAAAATCCAGAAAGGTAGGACAGGATATGGAGAACAGGGAGCCTTGTTATGCTGATTGGCAGGATGTTAATTGCCAACAGCCACCCTGGAGAAGTGTATGGTGTTTCCTGAAACAGGTAAGAAATAAAGCAACACAGCCTATGGCAATTGCACTTATGGTCCTATTGCATAGGGAAATTACAATCAAATACAGACAGCCACCCCAATATTTGGGACGGCTGTGTTCACAAGAAGCTTGTCTACAGTATCAGGTAAATATCCCAGAAAGCAAAAAATGGATAAAGAAGTTGTGGCACGTACGTACAATGCAATATCACTCAGCAATGAAATCTTTGTCATCAGGCCCGTAGAGGCATAGTGAGTGGATGCAGGTACGGTGATTCTACATGAACTATGTCACACAGAAAAAGAAACATCATAAGAAAACACTAATACACGGAATGTAAACTTGACTACACATGAACTGAATTACAAAACAGAACAGGGTCTCAAATTCAGAAAACCAACTAGTTCTTGCTTATGGGGAAAGGTGCCTTGGGGTGCTGCATAAAACCAGAGACTGAAATTAGCACAGATAACTTTCCATAAGCCAAATATGTAATAGACAAGACCTACTCCTTGCTCAACGAAATGGACCCAACACCACATATTCAACGCCTAGGAATATACCTGACTAGGAAGAATCTTAAAACCCATGGATATATATGTCTCCGTAAGAGAAGAAAGCGTGTGTACAGTGGCCGAAACGCAGCAGTGAAAATCCGATAAATCCCATTATCAAAATAAATTTCGAAAACAAAACACAAAGACAGTGAAATAGAGAGCAACTCTTAAATAATTCACTCAGGGCATGTGATGCAACCGGGATTGACCACATCTACACCCAGAGCTGGTTGAGACATAAGGCTGGAAACTTCCGGCTGATAGCATTGGTGAGTTTCGGTGAGCAAATGCAGACCCTTTGAAGTCATACTGCATGGTACCCATTCCATGGGTCCCAACTCTCCAGGTTCAAGGGATTCTTCCTTCAGCTAAAACATGCATGGGAAACACAGAGTATACTACACCGTGAGATTGGGAAACGATTTAAAATGGATCTCAGTTTTCGTATCCTTCTCCTCGGGTTCACCATTCCAGACGCATTACTAACACTCTCCCCGCTTGGAGAGGCAGTGCCTTTAACCTCCTGTTTGGCACAGTTTGCAAATTCTGTGCAAGATGAACAGGAATAGGGAGAACCAATGAGAGACTAGCTGTAGGTGTCTGCACGGGCAAATGTAACACTCATTGCCCACCAGGAAGAGGAATTAAACAAAGGCTCAGTGTGCCCTGCTGGAAACAGATTAGGACCTGAAGCAATCCGGCAGTTTTATGCACAGCTCACAAGAAAGCGAGTTGAAGAAAGGAGCTCAGGGGCACTGTAATTCACAAACCTGAAGAGTTATAATTGACAGCTATACTCCAAAAATATATTGAAGTAAGCCTGCGAAGGGGACTTGAAAGCGGGGCAGAATTTAAGGAAAAAGATTGCAGGGGGTAGACTGGAATTGCCCTGAAAGCATAGGAAAAGAGACACAATGTCGACAATGATGCCCTTGGCCAAGAAGGGCGTATGCGTTTTTTCCCGAATATATTCAGGAAAAAACGCATATGCACTTTTTGGCCAACCAAACAAGCCTGTAAAGGAAATCTGCACTACAATGAAGTCTCACTGCCCCCCTGGCAAAAGGGCCATCTGAAAAAAGTGTAAAATCCAGAAAGGTAGGACAGGATATGTAGAACAGGGAGCCTTGTTATGTTGATTAGCAGGATGTAAATTGCCAGCAGCCACCCTGGAGAAGTGTATGGTGCTTCCTGAAAAACGTAAGAAACAAACCAACACAGCCTATGGCACTTCCACTTATGGTCCTATAGCTTACGGAAATTAAAATCAAAAACAGACAGCCACCCCAATATTTGGGACGGCTGTGTTCAAAAGAAGCTCGTCTACAGTATCAGGTAAATATCCCAGAAAGCAAAAAATGGATAAAGAAGTTGTGGCACGAACGTACAATGCAATATCACTCAGCAATGAAATCTGTGTCATCAGGACCGTAGCGGCATAGTGAGTGGATGCAGGTACGGTTATTCTACGTGAACTACGTCACACAGAAAAAGAAACATCATAAGATATCACTAATACACGGAATGTAAACTTGACTACACATGAACTGAATTACAAAACAGAACAGGGTCTCAAATTTAGAAAACGAACTAGTGCTTGCTTATGGGGAAAGTTGCCTTGGAGTGCTGCATAAAACCAGAGACTGAAATTAGCACAGATAACATTCCATAAGCCAAATATGTAATAGACAAGACCTACTCCTTGCTCAACGAAATGGACTCAATACCACATATTCAACGCCTAGGAATATACCTGACTAGGAAGAATCTTAAAACCCATGGATATATATGTCTCCGTAAGAGAATCAAGCGTGTGTACAGCGGCTGAAACGCAGCAGTGATAATCCGATAAATCCCATTATCAAAATAAATTTCGAAAACAAAACACAAAGACAGTGAAATAGAGAGCAATTCTTAAATAATTCACTCAGGGCATGTGATGCAACCGGGATTGACCACATCTACACCCAGAGCTGGTTGAGACATAAGGCTGGACACTTCCGGCTGATAGCATTGGTGAGTTTCGGTGAGCAAATGCAGACCATTTGAAGTCATACTGCATGGTACCCATTCCATGGGTCCCAACTCTCCAGGTTCAAGGGATTCTTCCTCCAGCTAAAACATGCATGGGAAACCCAGAGTATCGTCCACCGTGTGATTGGGAAACGATTTAAAATGCATCTCAGTTTTCGTATCCTGGTCCTCGGGTTCACCATTCCAGATGCTTTACTAACACTCTCCCCGCTTGGAGAGTCAGTGCCCTTAACCTCCTCTTTGACACAGCTTGCAATTTCTGTGCAAGATGAACAGGAATAGGGAGAACCAATGAGAGACTAGCTGTAGGTGTCTGCACGGGCAAATGTAATGCTCATTGCCCACCAGGAAGAGGAACTAAACAAAGGCTCAGTGTGCCCTGCTGGAAACAGATTAGGGCCTGAAGCAATCTTACGGTTTTGTGCCCAGCTCACAAGAAAGCGAGTTGAAGAGAGGACCTCAGGGGCACTGTAATTCACAAACCTGCAGAGTTATAAATGACAGGTATCTTCCAAAAGTATATTGAAGGAAGCCTGCGAAGGGGACTTGAAAGCGGGGCAGAGTTTCAGGAAAACGATTGCAGGGGGTAGACTGGAATTGCCTTGAAAGCATAGGAAAAGAGGCACAACGTCGACAATGATGCACTTGGCCAAAAAGGGCGTATGCGTTTTTTCCTGAATATATTCAGGAAAAAACGCATACGCCCTTTTTGGCCAACCAAGCAAGCCTGTAAAGGAAATCTGCACTACAATGAAATCTCACTGCCCCCCGGGCAAAAGGGCCATCTGAAAAAAGTGTAAAATCCAGAAAGGTAGGACAGGATATGGAGAACAGGGAGCCTTGTTATGCTGATTGGCAGGATGTAAATTGCCAACAGCCACCCTGGAGAATTGTATGGTGTTTCCTGAAACACGTAAGAAATAAAGCAACACAGCCTATGGCAATTGCACTTATGGTCCTATTCCTTAGGGAAATTAAAATCAAAAACAGAGCCACCCCAAAGTTTGGGACGGCTGTGTTCCCAAGAAGCTCGTCTACAGTACCAGGTAAATATCCCAGAAAGCAAAAAATGGATAAAGAAGTTGTGGCACGTACGTGCAATGCAATATCACTCAGCAATGAAATCTGTGTCATCAGGCCCGTAGCGGCATAGTGAGTGGATGCAGGTATGGTGATTCTACGTTAACTACGTCACACAGAAAAAGAAACATCATAAGATATCACTAATACACGGAATGTAAACTTGACTACACATGAACTGAATTACAAAACAGAACAGGGTCTCAAATTTAGAAAACCAACTAGTGCTTGCTTATGGGGAAAGGTGCGTTGGGGTGCTGCATAAAACCAGAGACTGAAATTAGCACAGATAACATTCCATAAGCCAAATATGTAATAGACAAGACCTACTCCTTGCTCAACGAAATGGACTCAACACCACATATTCAACGCCTAGTAATATACCTGACTAGGAAGAATCATAAAACCCATGGGTATATATGTCTCCGTAAGAGAATCAAGCATGTGTACGGCGGCCGAAACGCAGCAGTGAAAATCCAATAAATCCCATTATCAAAATAAATTTCGAAAACAATACACAAAGACAGTGAAATAGAGAGCAATTCTTAAATAATTCACTCAGGGCATGTGATGCAACTGGGATTGACCATATTTACACCCAGAGCTGGTTGAGACATAAGGCTGGACACATCAGGCTGATAGCATTGCTGAGTGTCGGTGAGCAAATGCAGACCCTTTGAAGTCATACTGCATGGTACATATTCCATGGGTCCCACCTCTTCAGGTTCAAGGGATTCTTCCTCCAGCTAAAACATGCATGGGAAACCGACAGTATGGTCCACCGTGTGATTGGGTAACGATTTAAAATGCATCTCAGTTTTCGTACCCTGGTCCTCGGGTTCACCATTCCAGATGGTTTACTAACACTCTCCCCGCTTGGAGAGTCAGTGCCTTTAACCTCCTGTTTGGCACAGCTTGCAATTTCTGTGCAAGATGAACAGGAATAGGGAGAACCAATGAGAGACTAGCTGTAGGTGTCTGCACGGGCAAATGTAACGCTTATTTCCCACCAGGAAGAGGAATAAACCAAAGGCTCAGCGTGCCCTGCTGGAAACAGATTAGGGCCTGAAGCCATCCTGCGGTTTTGTGCCCAGCTCACAAGAAAGCGAGTTGAAGAAAGGAGCTCAGGGGCACTGTAATTCACAAACCTGCAGAGTTATAAATGACAGCTATCCTCCAAAAATATATTGAAGTAAGCCTGCGAAGGGGACTTGAAAGCGGGGCAGAATTTCAGGAAAACGATTGCAGGGGGTAGACTGGAATTGCCCTGAAAGCATAGGAAAAGAGGCACAACGTCGACAATGATGCACTTGGCCAAAAAGGGCGTATGCATTTTTTCCTGAATATATTCAGGAAAAACGCATACGCCCTTTTTGGCCAACCAAGCAAGCCTGTAAAGGAAATCTGCACTACAATGAAGTCTCACTGCCCCCCGGGCAAGAGGGCCATCTGAAAAAAGTGTAAAATCCAGAAAGGTAGGACAGGATATGGAGAACAGGGAGCCTTGTTATGCTGATTGGCAGGATGTAAATTGCCAACAGCCACCCTGGAGAAGTGTATGGTGTTTCCTGAAACACGTAAGAAATAAAGCAACACAGCCTATGGCAATTGCACTTATGGTCCTATTCCTTAGGGAAATTATAATCAAAAACAGAGAGCCACCCCAAAATATGGGACGGCTGTGTTCCCAGGAAGCTCGTCTACAGTACCAGGTAAATATCCCAGAAAGCAAAAAATGGATAAAGAAGTTGTGGCACGTACGTTCAATGCAATATCACTCAGCAATGAAATCTGTGTCATCAGGCCCGTAGCGGCATAGTGAGTGGAGTAGGTACGGTGATTGTACGTGAACTACGTCACACAGAAAAAGAAACATCATAAGATATCACTAATACACGGAATGTAAACTTGACTACACATGAACTGAATTACAAAACAGAGCAGGGTCTCAAATTTAGAAAACCAACTAGTGCTTGCTTATGGGGAAAGGTGCCTTGGGGTGCTGCATAAAACCAGAGACTGAAATTAGCACAGATAACATTCCATAAGCCAAATATATAATAGACAAGACCTACTCCTTGCTCAACGAAATGGACTCAACACCACATATTCAACGCCTAGGAATACACCTGACTAGGAAGAATCTTAAAACCCATGGATATATATGTCTCCGTAAGAGAATCAAGCGTGTGTACAGCGGCATAAACGCAGCAGTGAAAATCCGATAAATCCCATTATCAAAATAAATTTCAAAAAAAAATCATAAAGACAGTGAAATAGAGAGCAATTCTTAAATAATTCACTCAGCGCATGTGATGCAACCGGGATTTAACACATCTACACCCAGAGCTGGTTGAGACATAAGGCTGGACACTTCAGGCTGATAGCATTGGTGAGTTTCGGTGAGCAAATGCAGACCCTTTGAAGTCATACTGCATGGTACCCATTCCATGGGTCCCAAAACTCCAGGTTCAAGGGATTCTTCCTCCAGCTAAAACATGCATGGGAAACCCAGAGTATCGTCCACCGTGTGATTGGGAAACGATTTAAAATGCATCTCAGTTTTCGTATCCTGGTCCTCAGGTTCACAATTCCAGATGCTTAACTAACACTCTCCCCGCTTGGAGAGTCAGTGCCCTTAACCTCCTCTTTGGCACAGCTTGCAATTTCTGTGCAAGATGAACAGGAATAGGGAGAACCAATGAGAGACTAGCTGTAGGTGTCTGCACGGGCAAATATAACGCTCATTGCCCACCAGGAAGAGGAACTAAACAAAGGCTCAGTGTGCCCTGCTGGAAACAGATTAGGGCCTGAAGCAATCCTACGGTTTTGTGCCCAGCTCACAAGAAAGCGAGTTGAAGAGAGGACCTCAGGGGCACTGTAATTCACAAACCTGCAGAGTTATAAATGACAGGTATCTTCCAAAAGTATATTGAAGGAAGCCTGCGAAGGGGACTTGAAAGCGGGGCAGAGTTTCAGGAAAACGATTGCAGGGGGTAGACTGGAATTGCCTTGAAAGCATAGGAAAAGAGGCAGAACGTCGACAATGATGCACTTGGCCAAAAAGGGCGTATGCGTTTTTTCCTGAATATATTCAGGAAAAAACGCATACGCCCTTTTTGGCCAACCAAGCAAGCCTGTAAAGGAAATCTGCACTACAATGAAATCTCACTGCCCCCCGGGCAAAAGGGCCATCTGAAAAAAGTGTAAAATCCAGAAAGGTAGGACAGGATATGGAGAACAGGGAGCCTTGTTATGCTGATTGGCAGGATGTAAATTGCCAACAGCCACCCTGGAGAAGTGTATGGTGTTTCCTGAAACACGTAAGAAATAAAGCAACACAGCCTATGGCAATTGCACTTATCGTCCTATTCCTTAGGGAAATTAAAATCAAAAACAGAGAGCCTCCCCAAAGTTTGGGACGGCTGTGTTCCCAAGAAGCTCGTCTACAGTACCAGGTAAATATCCCAGAAAGCAAAAAATGGATAAAGAAGTTGTGGCACGTACGTGCAATGCAATATCACTCAGCAATGAAATCTGTGTCATCAGGCCCGTAGCGGCATAGTGAGTGGATGCAGGTACGGTGATTCTACGTTAACTACATCACACAGAAAAAGAAACATCATAAGATATCACTAATACACGGAATGTAAACTTGACTACACATGAACTGAATTACAAAACAGAACAGGGTCTCAAATTTAGAAAACCAACTAGTGCTTGCTTATGGGGAAAGGTGCGTTGGGGTGCTGCATAAAACCAGAGACTGAAATTAGCACAGATAACATTCCATAAGCCAAATATGTAATAGACAAGACCTACTCCTTGCTCAACGAAATGGACTCAACACCACATATTCAACGCCTAGTAATATACCTGACTAGGAAGAATCATAAAACCCATGGGTATATATGTCTCCGTAAGAGAATCAAGCATGTGTACAGCGGCCGAAACGCAGCAGTGAAAATCCAATAAATCCCATTATCAAAATAAATTTCGAAAACAATACACAAAGACAGTGAAATAGAGAGCAATTCTTAAATAATTCACTCAGGGCATGTGATGCAACCGAGATTGACCACATCTACACCCAGAGCTGGTTGAGACATAAGGCTGGACACTTCCGGGTGATAGCATTGGTGAGTTTCGGTGAGCAAATGCAGACCCTTTGAAGTCATACTGCATGGTACCCATTCCATGGGTCCCAACTCTCCAGGTTCAAGGGATTCTTCCTCCAGCTAAAACATGAATGGGAAACCCAGAGTATCGTCCACCATGTGATTGGCAAACGATTTCAAATGCATCTCAGTTTTCGTATACTGGTCCTCGGGTTCACCATTCCAGATGCTTTACTAACGCTCTCCCCGCTTGGAGAGTCAGTGCCTTTAACCTCCTCTTTGGCACAGCTTGCAATTTCTGTGCAAGATGAACAGGAATAGGGAGAACCAATGAGAGACTAGCTGTAGGTGTCTGCACGGGCAAATGTAACGCTCATTGCCCACCAGGAAGAGGAATTAAACAAAGGCTCAGTGTTCCCTGCTGGAAACAGATTAGGGACTGAAGCAATCCTGCGGGTTTGTGCCCAGCTCACAAGAAAGCGAGTTGAAGAAAGGAGCTCAGGGGCACTGTAATTCACAAACCTGCAGAGTTATAAATGACAGCTATCCTCCAAAAATATATTGAAGTAAGCCTGCGAAGAGGACTTGAAAGCGGGGCAGAATTTCAGGAAAACGATTGCAGGGGGTAGACTGGAATTGCCCTGAAAGCATAGGAAAAGAGGCAGAACGTCGACAATGATGCACTTGGCCAAAAAGGGCGTATGCGTTTTTTCCTGAATATATTCAGGAAAAAACGCATACGCCCTTTTTGGCCAACCAAGCAAGCCTGTAAAGGAAATCTGCACTACAATGAAGTCTCACTGCCCCCCGGGCAAAAGGGCCATCTGAAAAAAGTGTAAAATCCAGAAAGTTAGGACAGGATATGGAGAACAGGGAGCCTTGTTATGCTGATTGGCAGGATGTAAATTGCCAGGAGCCACCCTGGAGAAGTGTATGGTGTTTCCTGAAACACGAAAGAAACAAAGCAACACAGCCTATGGCACTTCCACTTATGGTCCTATAGCTTACGGAAATTAAAATAAAAAACAGACAGCCACCCCAAAATTTGGGATGGTTGTGTTCACAAGAAGCTCGTCTACAGTATTAGGTAAATATCCCAGAAAGCAAAAAATGGATAAAGAAGTTGTGGCACGTACGTACAATGCAGTATCACTCAGCAATGAAATCTGTGTCATCAGTCCCTTAGCCGCATAGTGAGTGGATGCAGGTACGGTGATTCTACGTGAACTACGTCACACAGAAAAAGAAACATCATAAGATATCACTAATACACGGAATGTAAACTTGACTACACATGAACTGAATTACAAAACAGAACAGGGTCTCAAATTTAGAAAACCAACTAGTGCTTGCTTATGGGGAAAGGTGCCTTGGGGTGCTGCATAAAACCAGAGACTGAAATTAGCACAGATAACATTCCATAAGCCAAATATGTAATAGACAAGACCTACTCCTTGCTCAACGAAATGGACTCAACACCACATATTCAACGCCTAAGCATATAGCTGACTAGGAAGAATCTTAAAACCCATGGATAGATATGTCTCCGTAAGAGAATCAAGCATGTGTACAGCGGCCGAAACGCAGCAGTGAGAATCAGATAAATCCCATTATGAAAATAAATTTCGAAAACAAAACACAAAGACAGTGAAGTACAGAGCAATTCTTAAATAATTCACTCAGGGCATGTGATGCAACCGGGATTGACCACATCTACACCCAGAGCTGGTTGAGACATAAGTCTGGACACTTCAGGCTGATAGCATTGGTGAGTATCGGTGAGCAAATGCAGACCCTTTGAAGTCATACTGAATGGTACCCAATTCCATGGGTCCCAACACTCCAGGTTCAAGGCATTCTTCCTCCAGCTAAAACATGCATGGGAAACCCAGAGTATCGTCCACCGTGTGATTGGGAAACGATTTAAAATGCATCTCAGTTTTCGTATCCTGGTCCTCGGGTTCACCATTCCAGATGCTTTACTAACACTCTCCCCGCTTGGAGAGTCAGTGCCTTTAACCTCCTGTTTGACACAGCTTGCAATTTCGGTGCAAGATGAACAGGAATAGGGAGAACCAATGAGAGACTAGCTGTAGGTGTCTGCACGGGCAAATGTAACGCTCATTGCCGACCAGGAAGAGGAATTAAACAAAGGCTCAGCATGCCCTGCTGAAAACAGGTTAGGGCTTGAAGCAATCCTGCGGTTTTGTTCCCAGCTCACAAGAAAGTGAGTTGAAGAAAGGAGCTCAGGGGCACTGTAATTCACAAACCTGAAGAGTTATAATTGACAGCTATACTCCAAAAATATATTGAAGTAAGCCTGCGAAGGGGACTTGAAAGCGGGGCAGAATTTCAGGAAAACGATTGCAGGGGGTAGACTGGAATTGCCCTGAAAGCATAGGAAAAGAGGCAGAACGTTGACATTGATGCACTTGGTCAAAAAGGGCGTATGCGTTTTTTCCTGAATATATTCAGGAAAAAACGCATACGCCCTTGTTGGCCAACCAAGCAAGCCTGTAAAAGAAATCTGCACTAGAATGAAATCTCACTGCCCCACCCCTGGGCAAAAGGGCCATCTGAAAAAATTGTAAAATCCAGAAAGGTAGGACAGGATATGGAGAACAGGGAGCCTTGTTATGCTGATTGGCAGGATGTAAATTGCCAGCAGCCACCCTGGAGAAGTGTATGGTGTTTCCTGAAACAGGTAAGAAATAAAGCAACACAGCCTATGGCAATTGCACTTATGGTCCTATTGCATAGGGAAATTAAAATCAAATACAGACAGCCACCCCAATATTTGGGACGGCTGTGTTCACAAGAAGCTTGTCTACAGTATCAGGTAAATATCCCAGAAAGCAAAAAATGGATAAAGAAGTTGTGGCACGTACGTACAATGCAATATCACTCAGCAATGAAATCTTTGTCACCAGGCCCGTAGAGGCATAGTGAGTGGATGCAGGTACGGTGATTCTACATAACTATGTCACACAGAAAAAGAAACATCATAAGATATCACTAATACACGGAATGTAAACTTGACTACACATGAACTGAATTACAAAACAGAACAGGGTCTCAAATTCAGAAAACCAACTAGTGCTTGCTTATGGGGAAAGGTGCCTTGGGGTGCTGCATAAAACCAGAGACTGAAATTAGCACAGATAACTTTCCATAAGCCAAATATGTAATAGACAAGACCTACTCCTTGCTCAACGAAATGGACCCAGCACCACATATTCAACGCCTAGGAATATACCTGACTAGGAAGAATCTTAAAACCCATGGATATATATGTCTCCGTAAGAGAAGAAAGCGTGTGTACAGTGGCCGAAACGCAGCAGTGAAAATCCGATAAATCCCATTATCAAAATAAATTTCGAAAACAAAACACAAAGACAGTGAAATAGAGAGCAATTCTTAAATAATTCACTCAGGGCATGTGATGCAACCGGGATTGACCACATCTACACCCAGAGCTGGTTGAGACATAAGGCTGGACACTTCCGGCTGTAAGCATTGGTGAGTTTCGGTGAGCAAATGCAGACCCTTAGAAGTCATACTGCATGGTACCCATTCCATGGGTCCCAACTCTCCAGGATCAAGGGATTCTTCCTTCAGCTAAAACATGCATGGGAAACACAGAGTATAGTACACCGTGAGATTGGGAAACGATTTAAAATGGATCTCAGTTTTCGTATCCTTGTCCTCGGGTTCACCATTCCAGACGCATTACTAACACTCTCCCCGCTTGGAGAGTCAGTGCCTTTAACCTCCTGTTTGGCACAGTTTGCAAATTCTGTGCAAGATGAACAGGAATAGGGAGAACCAATGAGAGACTAGCTGTAGGTGTCTGCACGGGCAAATGTAACGCTCATTGCCCACCAGGAAGAGGAATTAAACAAAGGCTCAGTGTGCCCTGCTGGAAACAGATTAGGGCCTGAAGCAATCCGGCGGTTTTGTGCCCAGCTCACAAGAAAGCGAGTTGAAGAAAGGAGCTCAGGGGCACTGTAATTCACAAACCTGAAGAGTTATAATTGACAGCTATACTCCAAAAATATATTGAAGTAAGCCTGCGAAGGGGACTTGAAAGCGGGGCAGAATTTCACAAAACGATTGCAGGGGGTAGACTGGAATTGCCCTGAAAGCATAGGAAAAGAGGCACAACGTCGACAGTGATGCCCTTGGCCAAGAAGGGCGTATGCGTTTTTTCCCGAATATATTCAGGAAAAAACGCATATGCACTTTTTGGGCAACCAAGCAAGCCTGTAAAGGAAATCTGCACTCCAATGAAGTCTCACTGCCCCCCTGGCAAAAGGGCCATCTGAAAAAAGTGTAAAATCCAGAAAGTTAGGACAGGATATGTAGAACAGGGAGCCTTGTTATGTTGATTGGCAGGATGTAAATTGCCAGCAGCCACCCTGGAAAAGTGTATGGTGTTTACTGAAACACGTAAGAAACAAACCAACACAGCCTATGGCACTTCCACTTATGGTCCTATAGCTTTCGGAAATTAAAATCAAAAACAGACAGCCACCCCAATATTTGGAACGGCTGTGTTCACAAGAAGCTCGTCTACAGTATCAGGTAAATATCCCAGAAAGCAAAAAATGGATAAAGAAGTTGTGGCACGTACGTACAATGCAATATCACTCAGCAATGAAATCTGTGTCATCAGGCCCGTAGCGGCATAGTGAGTGGATGCAGGTACGGTGATTCTACGTGAACTACGTCACACAGAAAAAGAAACATCATAAGATATCACTAATACACGGAATGTAAACTTGACTACACATGAACAGAATTACAAAACAGAACAGGGTCTCAAATTTAGAAAACCAACTAGTGCTTGCTTATGGGGAAAGGGGCCTTGGGGTGCTGCATAAAACCAGAGACTGAAATTAGCACAGATAACATTCCATAAGCCAAATATGTAATAGACAAGACCTACTCCTTGCTCAACGAAATGGACTCAACACCACATATTCAACGCCTAGGAATATACCTGACTAGGAAGAATCTTAAAACCCATGGATATATATGTCTCCGTAAGAGAATCAAGCGTGTGTACAGCGTCTGAAACGCAGCAGTGAAAATCCGATAAATCCCATTATCAAAATAAATTTCGAAAACAAAACACAAAGACAGTGAAATAGAGAGCAATTCTTAAATAATTCACTCAGGGCATGTGATGCAACCGGGATTGACCACATCTACACCCAGAGCTGGTTGAGACATAAGGCTGGACACTTCAGGCTGATAGCATTGGTGAGTTTCCGTGAGCAAATGCAGACCCTTTGAAGTCATACTGCATGGTAACCATTCCATGGGTCCCAACTCTCCAGGTTCAAGGGATTCTTCCTCCAGCTAAAACATGCATGGGAAACCCAGAGTATCGTCCACCGTGTGATTGGGAAACGATTTAAAATGCATCTCAGTTTTCGTATCCTGGTCCTCGGGTTCACCATTCCAGATGCTTTACTAACACTCTCCCCGCTGGGAGAGTCAGTGCCTTTAACCTCCTGTTTGGCACAGCTTGCAATTTCTGTGCAAGATGAACAGGAATAGGGAGAACCAATGAGAGACTAGCTGTAGGTGTCTGCACGGGCAAATATAACGCTCATTGCCCACCAGGAAGAGGAATTAAACAAAGGCTCAGTGTGCCCTGCTAGAAACAGATTAGGGCCTGAAGCAATCCTGCGGTTTTGTGCCCAGCTCACAAGAAAGCGAGTTGAAGAAAGGAGCTTAGGGGCACTGTAATTCACAAACCTGCAGAGTTATAAATGACAGCTATCTTCCAAAAGTATATTGAAGTAAGCCTGCGAAGGGGACTTGAAAGGGGGCAGAATTTCAGGAAAACGATTGCAGGGGGTAGACTGGAATTGCCCTGAAAGCATAGGAAAAGAGGCACAACGTTGACAATGACGCACTTGGCCAAAAAGGGCGTATGCTTTTTTTCCTGAATATATTCAGGAAAAAAAGCATACGCCCTTTTTGGCCAACCAAGCAAGCCTGTAAAGAAAATCTGCACTACAATGAAATCTCACTGCCCCCCCGGGCAAAAGGGCCATCTGAAAAAAGTGTAAAATCCAGAAAGGTAGGACAGGATATGGAGAACAGGGAGCCTTGTTATGCTGATTGGCAGGATGTAAATTGCCAACAGCCACCCTGGAGAAGTGTATGGTGTTTCCTGAAACACGTAAGAAATAAAGCAACACAGCCCATGGCAATTGCACTTATGGTCCTATTGCTTAGGGAAATTAAAATCAAAAACAGAGAGCCATCCCAAAGTTTGGGATGGCTGTGTTCCCAAGAAGCTCGTCTACAGTACCAGGTAAATATCCCAGAAAGCAAAAAATGGATAAAGAAGTTGTGGCACGTACGTGCAATGCAATATCACTCAGCAATGAAATCTGTGTCATCAGGTCCATAGCGGCATAGTGAGTGGATGCCGGTACAGTGATTCTACGTGAACTACGTCACACAGAAAAAGAAACATCATAAGATATCACTAATACACGGAATGTAAACTTGACTACACATGAACTGAATTACAAAACAGAACAGGGTCTCAAATTTAGAAAACCAACTAGTGCTTGCTTATGGGGAAATGTGCATTGGGATGCTGCATAAAACCAGAGACTGAAATTAGCACAAATAACTTTCCATAAGCCAAATATGTAATAGACAAGACCTACTCCTTGCTCAACGAAATGGACCCAACACCACATATTCAACGCCTAGGAATATACCTGACTAGGAAGAATCTTAAAACCCATGGATATATATGTCTCCGTAAGAGAATCAAGCGTGTGTACAGCGGCATAAACGCAGCAGTGAATATCTGATAAATCCCATTATCAAAATAAATTTCAAAAACAGAACACAAAGACAGTGAAATAGAGAGCAATTCTTAAACAATTCACTCAGGGCATGTGATGCAACCGGGATTGACCACATCTACACCCACAGCTGGTTGAGACATAAGGCTGGACACTTCAGGCTGATAGCATTGGTGAGTTTCGGTGATCAAATGCAGACCCTTTGAAGTCATACTGCATGGTACCCATTCCAAGGGTCCCAACTCTCCAGGTTCAAGGGATTCTTCCTCCAGCTAAAACATGCATGGGAAACCCAGAGTATCGTCCACCGTGTGATTGGGAAACGATTTAAAATGCATCTCAGATTTCGTATGCTGGTCCTCGGGTTCACCATTCCAGATGCTTTACTAACACTCTCCCCGCTTGGAGAGTCAGTGCGTTTAAACTCCTCTTTGGCACAGCTTGCAATTTCTGTGCAAGATGAACAGGAATAGGGAGAACCAATGAGAGACTAGCTGTAGGTGTCTGCACGGGCAAATGTAACGCTCATTGCCCACCAGGAAGAGGAATTAAACAAGGGCTCAGTGTGCCCTGCTGGAAACAGATTAGGGCCTGAAGCAATCCTGCGGTTTTCTGCCCAGCTCACAAGAAAGAGAGTTGAAGAAAGGAGGTCAGGGGCACTGTAATTCACAAACCTGCAGAGTTATAAATGACAGCTATCCTCTAAAAATATATTGAAGTAAGCCTGCGAAGGGGACTTGAAAGCGGAGCAGAATTTCAGGAAAACTATTGCAGGGGGTAGACTGGAATTGCCCTGAAAGCATAGGAAAAGAGGCAGAACGTCGACAATGATGCACTTGGCCAAAAATGGTGTATGCGTTTTTTCCTGAATATATTCAGGAAAAAACGCATACACACTTTTTGGCCAGCCAAGCAAGCCTGTAAAGAAAATCTGCACTACAATGAAATCTCACTGCCCCCCCCCCCCGGGCAAAAGGACCATCTGAAAAAAGTGTAAAATCCAGAAATTTAGGACAGGATATGGAGAACAGGGAGCCTTGTTATGCTGATTGGCAGGATGTAAATTGTGAAATGCCACCCTGGAGAAGTGTATGGTGTTTCCTGAAACACGTAAGAAATAAAGCAACACAGCCTATGGCAATTGCACTTATGGTCCTATTACTTAGGGAAATTAAAATCAAAAACAGAGAGCCACCCCAAAGTTTGGGACGGCTGTGTTCCCAAGAAGCTCGTCTACAGTACCAGGTAAATATCCCAGAAAGCAAAAAATGGATAAATAAGTTGTGGCACGTACGTGCAATGCAATATCACTCAGCAATGAAATCTGTGTCATCAGGCCCGTAGCGGCATAGTGAGTGGATGCAGGTACGGTGATTCTACGTGAACTACGTCACACAGAAAAAGAAACATCATAAGATATCACTAATACACGGAATGTAAACTTGACTACACATGAACTGAATTACAAAACAGAACAGGGTCTCAAATTTAGAAAACCAACTAGTGCTTGCTTATGGGGAAAGGTGCCTTGGGGTACTGCATAAAACCAGAGACTGAAATTAGCACAGATAACTTTCCATAAGCCAAATATGTAATAGACAAGACCTACTCCTTGCACAACGAAATGGACCCAACACCACATATTCAACGCCTAGGAATATACCTGACTAGGAAGAATCTTAAAACCCATGGATATATATGTCTCCGTAAGAGAATCAAGCGTGTGTACAGCGGCCGAAACGCAGCAGTGAGAATCCGATAAATCCCATTATCAAAATAAATTTCGAAAACAAAACACAAAGACAGTGAAATAGAGAGCAATTCTTAAATAATTCACTCAGGGCATGTGATGCAACCGGGATTGACCACATCTACACCCAGAGCTGGT
This sequence comes from Phocoena phocoena, assembly GCF_963924675.1. Lineage (NCBI taxonomy): Eukaryota > Metazoa > Chordata > Mammalia > Artiodactyla > Phocoenidae > Phocoena > Phocoena phocoena. Next base: position 201,040 of record NW_027077457.1, read on the forward strand.
TGAGACATAAGGCTGGACACTTCAGGCTGATAGCATTGGTGAGTTTCGGTGAGCAAATGCAGACCCTTTGAAGTCATACTGCATGGTACCCATTCCATGGGTCCCAACTCTCCAGGTTCAAGGGATTCTTCCTGCAGCTAAAACATGCATGGGAAACCCAGAGTATCGTCCACCATGTGATTGGGAAACGATTAAAAATGCATCTCAGTTTTCGTATCCTGGTCCTCGGGTTCACCATTCCAGATGCTTTACTAACACTCTCCCCGCTTGGAGAGTCAGTGCCTTTAACCTCCTCTTTGGCACAGCTTGCAATTTCTGTGCAAGATGAACAGGAATAGGGAGAACCAATGAGAGACTAGCTGTAGGTGTCTGCAAGGGCAAATGTAACGCTCATTGCCCCCCAGGAAGAGGAATTAACCAAAGGCTCAGCGTGCCCTGCCGGACACAGATTAGGGCCTGAAGCAATCCTGCGGTTTTGGGCTCAGCTCACAAGAAAGCGAGTTGAAGAAAGGAGCTCAGGGGCACTGTAATTCACAAACCTGCAGAGTTATAAATGACAGCTATCCTCCAAAAATATATTGAAGTAAGCCTGCGAAGGGGACTGGAAAGCGGGGCAGAATTTCAGGAAAACGATTGCAGGGGGTAGACTGGAATTGCCCAGAAAGCATAGGAAAAGAGGCAGAACGTTGACAATGATGCACTTGTCCAAAAAGGTCATATGCGTTTTTTCCTGAATATATTCAGGAAAAAACGCATATGCCCTTTTTGGCCAACCAAGCAAGCCTGTAAAGGAAATCTGCACTCCAATGAAGTCTCAGTGCCCCCCGGGCAAAAGGGCCATCTGAAAAAAGTGTAAAATCCAGAAAGGTAGGACAGGATATGGAGAACAGGGAGCCTTGTTATGCTGATTGGCAGGATGTAAATTGCCAGCAGCCACCCTGGAGAAGTGTATGGTGTTTCCTGAAACACGTAAGAAACAAAGCAACACAGCCTATGGCACTTCCACTTATGGTCCTATAGCTTACGGAAATTAAAATCAAAAACAGCCACCCCAAAATTTGGGACGGCTGTGTTCCCAAGAAGCTCGTCTACATTACCAGGTAAATATCCCAGAAAGCAAAAATGGATAAAGAAGTTGTGGCACGTACGTGCAAAGCAATATCACTCAGCAATGAAATCTGTGTCATCAGGCCCGTAGCGGCATAGTGAGTGGATGCAGGTACGGTGATTCTACGTGAACTACGTCACACAGAAAAAGAAACATCATAAGATATCACTAATACACGGAATGTAAACTTGACTACACATGAACTGAATTACAAAACAGAACAGGGTCTCAAATTTAGAAAACCAACTAGTGCTTGCTTATGGGGAAAGGTGCGTTGGGGTGCTGCATAAAACCAGAGACTGAAATTAGCACAGATAACATTCCATAAGCCAAATATGTAATAGACAAGACCTACTACTTGCTCAACGAAATGGACTCAACACCACATATTCAACGCCTAGTAATATACCTGACTAGGAAGAATCATAAAACCCATGGGTATATATGTCTCCGTTAGAGAATCAAGCATGTGTACAGCGGCCGAAACGCAGCAGTGAAAATCCAATAAATCCCATTATCAAAATAAATTTCGAAAACAATACACAAAGACAGTGAAATAGAGAGCAGTTCTTAAATAATTCACTCAGGGCATGTGATGCAACCGGGATTGACCACATCTACACCCAGAGCTGGTTGAGACATAAGGCTGGACACTTCCGGGTGATAGCATTGGTGAGTTTCGGTGAGCAAATACAGACCCTTTGAAGTCATACTGCATGGTACCTATTCCATGGTTCCCAACTCTTCAGGTTCAAGGGATTCTTCCTCCAGCTAAAACATCCATGGGAAACCCACATTATGGTCCACCGTGTGATTGGGAAACGATTTAAGATGCATCTCAGTTTTCGTATCCTGGTCCTCGGGTTCATCATTCAAGATTCTTTACTAACACTCTCCCTACTTGGAGAGTCATTGCCTTTAACCTCCTGTTTGGCACAGCTTGCAATTTCTGTGCAAGATGAACAGGAATAGGGAGAACCAATGAGAGACTAGCTGTAGGTGTCTGCACGGGCAAATGTAACGCTCATTTCCCACCAGGAAGAGGAATTAACCAAAGGCTCATCATGCCCTGCCGGAAACAGATTAGGGCCTGAAGCAATCCTGCGGTTTTGTGCCCAGCTCACAAGAAAGCGAGTTGAAGAAAGGAGCTAGGGGCACTGTAATTCACAAACCTGCAGAGTTATAATTGACAGCTATCCTCCAAAAATATATTGAAGTAAGCCTGCGAAGGGGACTTAAAAGCGGGGCAGAATTTCAGGAAAACGATTGCAGGGGGTAGACTGCAATTGCCCTGAAAGCATTGGAAAAGAGGCACAACGTCAACAATGATGCACTTGGCCAAAAATGTCGTATGCGTTTTTTCCTGAATATATTCAGGAAAAAACGCATACGCCCTTTTTTGCCAACCAAGCAAGCCTGTAAAGGAAATCTGCACTACAATGAAGTCTCACTGCCCCCCGGGCAAAAGGGCCATCTGAAAAAAGTGTAAAATCCAGAAAGGTAGGACAGGATATGGAGAAGAGGGTGCCTTGTTATGCTGATTGGCAGGATGTAAATTGCCAGCAGCCACCCTGGAGAAGTGTATGGTGTTTCCTGAAACACGTAAGAAACAAAGCAACACAGCCTATGGCACTTCCACTTATGGTCCTATAGCTTACGGAAATTAAAATCAAAAACAGACAGCCACCCCAATATTTGGGACGGCTGTGTTCACATGAAACTCGTCTACAGTATCAGGTAAATATCCCAGAAAGCAAAAAATGGATAAAGAAGTTGTGGCACGTACGTACAATGCAATATCACTCAGCAATGAAATCTGTGTCAACAGGCCCGTAGCGGCATAGTGAGTGGATGCAGGTACGGCGATTCTACGTGAACTACGTCACACAGAAAAAGAAACATCATAAGATATCACTAATACACGGAATGTAAACTTGACTACACATGAACTGAATTACAAAACAGAACAGGGCCTCAAATTTAGAAAACCAACTAGTGCTTGCTTATGGGGAAAGGTGCCTTGGGGTGCTGCATAAAACGAGAGACTGAAATTAGCACAGATAACTTTCCATAAGCCAAATATGTAATAGACAAGACCTACTCCTTGCTCAACGAAATGCACCCAACACCACATATTCAACGTCTAGGAATATACCTGACTAGGAAGAATCTTAAAACCCATGGATATATATGTCTCCGTAAGAGAATCAAGCGTGTGTACAGCGGCCGAAACGCAGCAGTGAAAATCCGATAAATCCCATTATCAAAATAAATTTCGAAAACAAAACACAAAGACAGTGAAATAGAGAGCAATTCTTAAATAATTCACTCAGGGCATGTGATGCAACCGGGATTGACCACATCTACACCCAGAGCTGGTTGAGACATAAGGCTGGACACTTTAGGCAGATAGCATTGGTGAGTTTCGGTGAGCAAATGCAGACCCTTTGAAGTCATACTGCATGGTACCCATTCCATGGGTCCCAACTCTCCAGGTTCAAGGGATTCTTCCTCCAGCTAAAACATGCATGGGAAACCCAGAGTATCGTCCACCATGTGATTGGGAAAAGATTTAAAATGCATCTCAGTTTTCATATCCTGGTCCACGGCTTCACCATTCCAGATGCTTTACTAACACTCTTCCCGCTTGGAGAGTCAGTGCCTTTAACCTCCTGTTTGGCACAGCTTGCAATTTCTGTGCAAGATGAACAGGAATAGGGAGAACCAATGAGAGACTAGCTGTAGGTGTCTGCACGGGCAAATGTAACGCTCATTTCCCACCACGAAGAGGAATTAACCAAAGGCTCAGCATGCCCTGCCGGAAACAGATTAGGGCCTGAAGCAATCCTGCGGTTTTGTGCCCAGCTCACAAGAAAGCGAGTTAAAGAAAGGAGCTCAGGGGCACTGTAATTCACAAACCTGCAGAGTTATAAATGACAGCTATCTTCCAAAAATATATTGAAGTAAGCCTGCGAAGGGGACTTGAAAGCGGGGCAGAATTTCAGGAAAACGATTGCAGGGGGTAGACTGGAATTGCCCTGAAAGCATAGGAAAAGAGGCAGAACGTCGACAATGATGCACTTGGCCAAAAAGTGCGTATGCGTTTTTTCCTGAATATATTCAGGAAAAAACGCATACGCCCTTTTTGGCCAAACAAGCAAGCCTGTAAAGGAAATCTGCACTACAATGAAGTCTCACTGCCCCCCTGGCAAAAGGGCCATCTGAAAAAAGTGTAAAATCTAGAAAGGTAGGACAGGATATGGAGAAGAGGGAGCCTTGTTATGCTGATTGGCAGGATGTAAATTGCCAACAGCCACCCTGGAGAAGTGTATGATGTTTCCTGAAACACGTAAGAAACAAAGCAACACAGCCTATGGCAATTGCACTTATGGTCCTATTCCTTAGGGAAATTAAAATCAAAAACAGAGAGCCACCCCAAAGTTTGGGACGGCTGTGTTCCCAAGAAGCTCGTCTACAGTACCAGGTAAATATCCCAGAAAGTAAAAATTGCATAAAGAAGTTGTGGCACGTACGTGCAATGCAGTAGCACTCAGCAATGAAATCTGTGTCATCAGGCCCGTAGCGGCATAGTGAGTGGATGCAGGTACGGTGATTCTACGTGAACTACGTCACACAGAAAAAGAAACATCATAAGATATCACTAATACACGGAATGTAAACTTGACTACACATGAACTGAATTACAAAACAGAACAGGGTCTCAAATTTAGAAAACCAACTAGTGCTTGCTTATGGGGAAAGGTGCCTTGGGGTGCTGCATAAAACCAGAGACTGAAATTAGCACAGATAACATTCCATAAGCCAAATATGTAATAGACAAGACATACTCCTTGCTCAACGAAATGGACTCAACACCACATATTGAACGCCTAGGAATATACCTGACTAGGAAGAATCTTAAAACCCATGGATATATATGTCTCCGTAAGAGAATCAAGCGTGTGTACAGCGGCCGAAACGCAGCAGTGAAAATTCTATAAATCCCATTATCAAAATAAATTTCGAAAACAAAACACAAAGACAGTGAAATAGAGAGCAATTCTTAAATAATTCACTCAGGGCATGTGATGCAACCGGGATTGACCACATCTACACCCAGAGCTGGTTGAGACATAAGGCTGGACACTTCAGGTTGATAGCATTGGTGAGTTTCGGTGAGCAAATACAGACCCTTTGAAGTCATACTGCATGGTACCTATTCCATGGGCCCCAACTCTTCAGGTTCAAGGGATTCTTCCTCCAGCTAAAACATGCATGGGAAACCCACATTATGGTCCACCGTGTGATTGGGAAACGATTTAAAATGCATCTCAGTTTTCGTATCCTGGTCCTCGGGTTCACCATTCCAGATTCTTTACTAACACTCTCCCTGCTTGGAGAGTCAGTGCCTTTAACCTCCTGTTTGGCACAGCTTGCAATTTCTGTGCAAGATGAACAGGAATAGGGAGAACCAATGAGAGACTAGCTGTAGGTGTCTGCACGGGCAAATGTAACGCTCATTTCCCACCAGGAAGAGGAATTAACCAAAGGCTCAGCATGGCCTGCCGGAAACAGATTAGGGCCTGAAGCAATCCTGTGGTTTTGTGCCCAGCTCACAAGAAAGCGAGTTGAAGAAAGGAGCTCAGGGGCACTGTAATTCACAAACCTGCAGAGTTATAAATGACAGCTATCCTCCAAAAATATATTGAAGTAAGCCTGCGAAGGGGACATGAAAGCGGGGCAGAATTTCAGGAAAACGATTGCAGGGGGTAGACTGGAATCGCCCTGAAAGCATAGGAAAAGAGGCAGAACGTCGACAATGATGCACTTGGCCAAAAGGGCGTATGCGTTTTTTCCTGAATATATTCAGGAAAAAACGCATACGCCCTTTTTAGCCAACCAAGCAAGCCTGTAAAGGAAATCTGAACTACAATGCAGTCTCACTGCCCCCCGAACAAAAGGGCCATCTGAAAAAAGTGTAAAATCCAGAAAGGTAGGACAGGATATGGAGAACAGGGAGCCTTGTTATGCTGATTGGCAGGATGTAAATTGCCAGCAGCCACCCTGGAGAAGTGTATGGTGTTTCCTGAAACACGTAAGAAACAAAGCAACACAGCCTATGGCACTTCCACTTATGGTCCTATAGCTTATGGAAATTAAAATCTAAAACAGACAGCCACCCCAATATTTGGGACGGCTGTGTTCACAGGAAGCTCGTCTACAGTATCAGGTAAATATCCCAGAAAGCAAAAAATGGATAAAGAAGTTGTGGCACGTACGTACAATGCAATATCACTCAGCAATGAAATCTGTGTCATCAGGCCCGTAGCGGCATAGTGAGTGGATGCGGGTACGGTGATTCTACGTGAACTACGTCACACAGAAAAAGAAACATCATAAGATATCACTAATACACGGAATGTAAACTTGACTACACATGAACTGAATTACAAAACAGAACACGGTCTCAAATTTAGAAAAGCAACTAGTGCTTGCTTATGGGGAAAGGTGCATTGGGGTGCTGCATAAAACCAGAGACTGAAATTAGCACAGATAACTTTCCATAAGCCAAATATGTAATAGACAAGACCTACTCCTTGCTCAACTAAATGGACCCAACTCCACATATTCAACGCCTAGGAATATACCTGACTAGGAAGAATCTTAAAACCCATGGATATATATGTCTCCGTAAGAGAATCAAGCATGTGTACAGCAGCCGAAACGCAGCAGTGAAAATCCGATAAATACCATTATCAAAATAAATTTCGAAAACAAAACACAAAGAAAGTGAAATAGAGAGCAATTCCTAAATAATTCACTCAGGGCATGTGATGCAACCGGGATTGACCACATCTACACCCAGAGCTGGTTGAGACATAAGGCTGGACACTTCAGGCTGATAGCATTGGTGAGTTTCGGTGAGCAAATGCAGACCCTTTGAAGTCATACTGCATGGTACCCATTCCATGGGTCCCAACTCTCCAGGTTCAAGGGATTCTTCCTCCAGCTAAAACATGCATGGGAAACCCAGAGTATCGTCCACCGTGTGATTGGGAAACGATTTAAAATGCATCTCAGTTTTCGTATCCTGGTCCTCGGGTTCACCATTCCAGATGCTTTACTAACAATCTCCCTGCTTGGAGAGTCAGTGACTTTAAACTCCTGTTTGGCACAGCTGGCAATTTCTGTGCAAGATGAACAGGAATAGGGAGAACCAATGAGAGACTTGCTGTAGGTGTCTGCACGGGCAAATGTAACGCTCATTTCCCACCAGGAAGAGGAATTAACCAAAGGCTCAGCATGCCCTGCCGGAAACAGATTAGGGCATGAAGCAATCCTGCGGTTTTGTGCCCAGCTCACAAGAAAGCGAGTTGAAGAAAGGAGCTCAGGGGCACTGTAATTCACAAACCTGCAGAATTATAAATGACAGCTATCCTCCAAAAATATTTTGAAGTAAGCCTGCGAAGGGGACTTGAAATCGGGGCAGAATTTCAGGAAAACGATTGCAGGGGGTAGACTGGAATTGCCCTGAAAGCATAGGAAAAGAGACAGAACGTCGACAATGATGCACTTGGCCAAAAAGGGCGTATGCGTTTTTTCCTGAATATATTCAGGAAAAAACGCATACGCCCATTGTGGCCAACCAAGCAAGCCTGTAAAGAAAATCTGCACTACAATGAAGTCTCACTGCCCCCCGGGCAAAAGGGCCATCTGAAAAAAGTGTAAAATCCAGAAAGGTAGGACAGGATATGGAGAACAGGGAGCCTTGTTATGCTGATTGGCAGGATGTAAATTGCCAGCAGCCACCCTGGAGAAGTGTATGGTGTTTCCTGAAACACGTAAGAAATAAAGCAACACAGCCTATGGCAATTGCACTTATGGTCCTATTCCTTAGGGAAATTAAAATCAAAAACAGAGAGCCACCCCAAAGTTTGGGACGGCTGTGTTCCCAAGAAGCTCGTCTACAGTACCAGGTAAATATCCCAGAAAGCAAAAAATGGATAAAGAAGTTGTGGCACGTACGTGCAATGCAGTATCACTCAGCAATGAAATCTGTGTCATCAGGTCCGTAGCGGCATAGTGAGTGGATGCAGGTACGGTGATTCTACGTGAACTACGTCACACAGAAAAAGAAACATCATAAGATATCACTAATACACGGAATGTAAACTTGACTACACATGAACTGAATTACAAAACAGAACAGGGTCTCAAATTTAGAAAACCAACTAGTGCTTGCTTATGGGGAAAGGTGCCTTGGGGTGCTGCATAAAACCAGAGACTGAAATTAGCACAGATAACTTTCCATAAGCCAAATATGTAATAGACAAGACCTACTCCTTGCTCAACGAAATGGACCCAACACCACATATTCAACGCCTAGGAATATACCTGAATAGGAAGAATCTTAAAACCCATGGATATATATGTCTCCGTAAGAGAATCAAGCGTGTGTACAGCGGCCGAAACGCAGCAGTGAAAATCCGATAAATCCCATTATCAAAATAAATTTCGAAAACAAAACACAAAGACAGTGAAATAGAGAGCAATTCTTAAATAATTCACTCAGGGCATGTGATGCAACTGGGATTGACCACATCTACACCCAGAGCTTGTTGAGACATAAGGCTGGACACTTCAGGCTGATAGCATTGGTGAGTTTCGGTGAGCAAATGCAGACCCTTTGAAGTCATACTGCATGGTTCCTATTCCATGGGTCCCAACTCTTCAGGTTCTAGGGATTCTTCCTCCAGCTAAAACATGCATGGGAAACCCACAGTATGGTACACCGTGTGATTGGGAAACGATTTAAAATGCATCTCAGTTTTCGTATCCTGGTCCTCGGGTTCACCATTCCAGATGCTTTACTAACACTCTCCCCACTTGGAGAGTCAGTGCCTTTAACCTCCTCTTTGGCACAGCTTGCAATTTCTGTGCAAAATGAACAGGAATAGGGAGAACCAATGAGAGACTAGCTGTAGGTGTCTGCACGGGCAAATGTAACGCTCATTGCCGACCAGGAAGAGGAATTAAACAAAGGCTCAGCGTGCCCTGCTGAAAACAGATTAGGGCCTGAAGCAATCCTGCGGTTTTGTGCCCAGCTCACAAGAAAGCGAGTTGAAGAAAGGAGCTCAGGGGCACTGTAATTCACAAACCTGCAGAGTTATAAATGACAGCTACCCTCCAAAAATATATTGAAGTAAGCCTGCGAAGGGGACCTGAAAGCGGGGCAGAAGTTCAGGAAAACGATTGCAGGGGGTAGACTGGAATTGCCCTGGAAGCATAGGAAAAGAGGCACAATGTCGACAATGATGCACTTGGCCAAAAAGGGCGTATGCGTTTTTTCCTGAATATATTCAGGAAAAAACGCATACGCCCTTTTTGGCCAACCAAGCAAGCCTGTAAAGAAATCTGCACTACAAGGAAATCTCACTGCCCCCCCGGGCAAAAGGGCCATCTGAAAACAGTGTAAAATCCACAAAGGTAGGACAGGATATGGAGAACAGGGAGCCTTGTTATGCTGATTGGCAGGATGTAAATTGCCAGCAGCCACCCTGGAGAAGTGTATGGTGTTTCCTGAAACAGGTAAGAAACAAAGCAACACAGCCTATGGCAATTGCACTTATGGTCCTATTCCTTAGGGAAATTAAAATCAAAAACAGAGAGCCACCCCAAAGTTTGGGACGGCTGTGTTCACAAGGAGCTCGTCTACAGTATCAGGTAAATATCCCAGAAAGCAAAAAATGGATAAAGAAGTTGTGGCACGTACGTGCAATGCAGTATCACTCAGCAATGAACTCTGTGTCATCAGGCCCGTAGCGGCATAGTGAGTGGATGCAGGTACGGTGATTCTACGTGAACTACGTCACACAGAAAAAGAAACATCATAAGATATCACTAATACACGGAATGTAAACTTGACTACACATGAACTGAATTACAAAATAGAAAAGGGTCTCAAATTTCGTAAACCAACTAGTGCTTGCTTATGGGGAAAGGTGCCTTGGGGTGCTGCATAAAACCAGAGACTGAAATTAGCACAGATAACATTCCATAAGCCAAATATGTAATAGACAAGACCTACTCCTTGCTCAACGAAATGGACTCAACACCACATATTCAACGCCTAGGAATATACCTGACTAGGAAGAATCTTAAAACTCATGGATTTATATGTCTCCGTAAGAGAATCAAGGGTGTGTACAGCGGCATAAACGCAGCAGTGAAAATCCGATAAATCCCATTATCAAAATAAATTTCAAAAACAAAACACAAAGACAGTGAAATAGAGAGCAATTCTTAAATAATTCACTCAGGGCATGTGATGCAACCGAGATTGGCCACATCTACACCCAGAGCTGGTTGAGACATAAGGCTGGACACTTCAGGCTGATAGCATTGGTGAGTTTCGGTGAGCAAATGCAGACCCTTTGAAGTCATACTGCATGGTACCTATTCCATGGGTCCCAACTCTTCAGGTTCAAGGGATTCTTCCTCCAGCTAAAACATGCATGGGAAACCCACAGTATGGTACACCGTGTGATTGGGAAACGATTTAAAATGCATCTCAGTTTTCGTATCCTGGTCCTCGGGTTCACCATTCCAGATGCTTTACTAACACTCTCCCCGCTTGGAGAGTCAGTGCCTTTAACCTCCTGTTTGGCACAGCTTGCAATTTCTGTGCAAGATGAATAGGAATAGGGAGAACCAATGAGAGACTAGCTGTAGGTGTCTGCACGGGCAAATGTAACGCTCATTGCCGACCAGGAAGAGGAATTAAACAAAGGTTCAGCGTGCCCTGCTGAAAACAGATTAGGGCCTGAAGCAATCCTGCGGTTTTGTGCCCAACTCACAAGAAAGCGAGTTGAAGAAAGGAGCTCAGGGGCACTGTAATTCACAAACCTGCAGAGTTATAAATGACAGCTATCCTCCAAAAATATATTGAAGTAAGCCTGCGAAGGGGACTTGAAAGCGGGGCAGAATTTCAGGAAAACCATTGCAGGGGTAGACTAGAATTGCCCTGAAAGCATAGGAAAAGAGGCAGAACGTCGACAATGATGCACTTGGCCAAAAAGGGCGTATACGTTTTTTCCTGAATATATTCAGGAAAAAACGCATACGCCCTTTTTGGCCAACCAAGCAAGCCTGTAAAGGAAATCTGCACTATAATGAAGTCTCACTGCCCCCCGGGCAAAAGGGCCATCTGAAAAAAGTGTAAAATACAGAAAGGTACCACAGGATATGGAGAACAGGGAGCCTTGTTATGCTGATTGGCAGGATGTAAATTGCCAGCAGCCACCCTGGAGAAGTGTATGGTGTTTCCTGAACCACATAAGAAACAAAGCAACACAGCCTATGGCACTTCCACTTATGGTCCTATAGCTTATGGAAATTAAAATCAAAAACAGACAGCCACCCCAATATTTGGGTCGGCTGTGTTCACAAGAAGCTCGTCTACAGTATCAGGTAAATATCCCAGAAAGCAAAAAATGGATAAAGAAGTTGTGGCACGTACGTACAATGCAATATCACTCAGCAATGAAATCTGTGTCATCAGGCCCGTAGCGGCATAGTGAGTGGATGCAGGTACGGTGATTCTATGTGAACTACGTCACACAGAAAATGAAACATCATAAGATATCACTAATACACGGAATGTAAACTTGACTACACATGAACTGAATTACAAAACAGAATAGGGTCTAAAATTTAGAAAACCAAATAGTGCTTGCTTATGGGGAAAGTTGCCTTGCGGTGCTGCATAAAACCAGAGACTGAAATTAGCACAGATATCTTTCCATAAGCCAAATATGTAATAGACAAGACCTACTCCTTGCTCAACGAAATGGACCCAACACCACATATTCAACGCCTAGGAATATACCTGACTAGGAAGAATCTTAAAACCCATGGATATATATGTCTCCGTAAGAGAATCAAGCGTGTGTACAGCGGCCGAAACGCAGCAGTGAAAATCCGATAAATCCCATTATCAAAATAAATTTCGAAAACAAAACACAAAGACAGTGAAATACGAGCAATTCTTAAATAATTCACTCAAGGCATGTGATGCAACCGGGATTGACCACATCTACACCCAGAGCTGGTTGAGACATAAGGCTGGACACTTCAGGCTGATAGCATTGGTGAGTTTCGGTGAGCAAATGCAGACCCTTTGAAGTCATACTGCATGGTACACATTCCATGTGTCCCATCTCTCCAGGTTCAAGGGATTCTTGCTCTAGCTAAAGCATGCATGGGAAACCCAGAGTATCATCCACCGTGTGATTGGCAAACGATTTAAAATGCATCTCAGTTTTCGTATCCTTGTCCTCGGGTTCACCATTCCAGATGCTTTACTAACACTCTCCCCGCTTGGAGAGTCAGTGCCTTTAACCTCCTGTTTTGAACAGCTTGCAATTTCTGTGCAAGATGGACAGGAATAGGGAGAACCAATGAGAGACTAGCTGTAGGTGTCTGCACGGGCAAATGTAACGCTCATTGCCCACCAGGAAGAGGAATTAAACAAAGGCTCACTGTGCCCTGCTGGAAACAGATTAGGGCCTGAAGCAATCCTGCGGTTTTGTGCCCAGGTCACAAGAAAGCGAGTTGAAGAAAGGAGCTCAGGGGCACTGTAATTCACAAACCTGCAGAGTTATAAATGACAGCTATCTTCCAAAAGTATATTGAAGTAAGCCTGCGAAGGGGACTTGAAAGCAGGGCAGAATTTCAGGAAAACGATTGCAGGGGTAGACTGGAATTGCCCTGAAAGCATAGGAAAAGAGGCAGAACGTCGACAATAATGCACTTGGCCAAAAAGGGCGTATGCGTTTTTTCCTGAATATATTCAGGAAAAAACGCATACGCCCTTTTTGGCCAACCAAGCAAGCCTGTAAAGGAAATCTGCACTACCATGAGTCTCACTGCCCCCCGGGCAAGAGGGCCATCTGAATAAAGTGTAAAATCCAGAAAGGTAGGACAGGATATGGAGAACAGGGAGCCTTGTTATGCTGATTGCCAGGATGTAAATTGCCAACAGGCACCCTGGAGAAGTGTATGGTGTTTCCTGAAACACGTAAGATATACAGCAACACAGCCTATGGCAATTGCATTATTGTCCTATTCCTTAGGGAAATTAAAATCAAAAACAGAGAGCCACCCCAAAGTTTGGGACGGCTGTGTTCCCAAGAAGCTCGTCTACAGTACCAGGTAAATATCCCAGAAAGCAAAAAATGGATAAAGAAGTTGTGGCACGTACGTGCAATGCAATATCACTCAGCAATGAAATCTGTGTCATCAGGCCCGTAGCGGCATAGTGAGTGGATGCAGGTACGGTGATTCTACGTGAACTACGTCACACAGAAAAAGAAACATCATAAGATATCACTAATACACGGAATGTAAACTTGACTACACATGAACTGATTTACAAAACAGAACAGGGTCTCAAATTTAGAAAACCAACTAGTGCTTGCTTATGGGGAAAGGTGCCTTGGGGTGCTGCATAAAACCAGAGACTGAAATTAGCACAGATAACTTTCCATAAGCCAAATATGTAATAGACAAGACCTAATCCTTTCTCAACGAAATGGACCCAACACCACATATTCAACGCCTAGGAATATACCTGACTAGGAAGAATCTTAAAACCATGGATATATATGTCTCCGTAAGAGAATCAAGCGTGTGTACAGCGGCTGAAACGCAGCAGTGAAAATCCGATAAATCCCATTATCAAAATAAATTTCGAAAACAAAACACAAAGACAGTGAAATAGAGAGCAATTCTTAAATAATTCACTCAGGGCATGTGATGCAACCGGGATTGACCACATCTACACCCAGAGCTGGTTGAGACATAAGGCTGGACACTTCAGGCTGATAGGATTGGTGAGTTTCGGTGAGCAAATTCAGACCCTTTGAAGTCATACTGCATGGTACCCATTCCATGGGTCCCAACTCTCCAGGTTCAAGGGATTCTTCCTCCAGCTAAAACATGCATGGGAAACCCAGAGTATTTTCCACCGTGTGATTGGGAAACGATTTAAAATGCATCTCAGTTTTCGAATCCTGGTCCTCGGGTTCATCATTCCAGATGCTTTACTAACACTCTCCCCGCTTGGAGAGTAAGTGCCTTTAACCTCCTCTTTTGCACAGCTTGCAATTTCTGTGCAAGATGAACAGGAATAGGGAGAACCAATGAGAGACTAGCTGTAGTTGTCTGCGTGGGCAAATGTAACGCTCATTGCTCACCAGGAAGAGGAATTAACCAAAGGCTCAGCATGCCCTGACGGAAACAGATTAGGGCCTGAAGCAATCCTGCGGTTTTGTGCCCAGCTCACAAGAAAGCGAGTTGAAGAAAGGAGCGCAGGGGCACTGTAATTCACAAACCTGCAGAGTTATAAATGACAGCTATCCTCCAAAAATATATTGAAGTAAGCCTGCGAAGGGGACTTGAAAGTGGGGCAGAATTTCAGGAAAACGATTGCAGGGGGTAGACTGGAATTGCCCTGAAAGCATAGGAAAAGAGGCAGAACGTCGACAATGATGCACTTGGTCAAAAAGGGCGTATGCGTTTTTTCCTGAATATATTCAGGAAAAAACGCATAGGCCTTTTTGGCCAACCAAGCAAGCCTGTAAAAGAAATCTGCACTAGAATGAAATCTCACTGCCCCACCCCCGGGCAAAAGGGCCATCTGAAAAAATTGTAAAATCCAGAAAGGTAGGACAGGATATGGAGAACAGGGAGCCTTGTTATGCTGATTGGCAGGATGTAAATTGCCAACAGCCACCCAGGAGAAGTGTATGGTGTTTCCTGAAACAGGTAAGAAATAAAGCAACACAGCCTATGGCAATTGCACTTATGGTCCTATTGCATAGGGAAATTACAATCAAATACAGACAGCCATCCCAATATTTGGGACGGCTGTGTTCACAAGAAGCTTGTCTACAGTATCAGGTAAATATCCCAGAAAGCAAAAAATGGATAAAGAAGTTGTGGCACGTACGTACAATGCAATATCACTCAGCAATGAAATCTTTGTCATCAGGCACGTAGAGGCATAGTGAGTGGATGCAGGTACGGTGATTCTACATGAACTATGTCACACAGAAAAAGAAACATCATAAGATAACACTAATACACGGAATGTAAACTTGACTACACATGAACTGAATTACAAAACAGAACAGGGTCTCAAATTCAGAAAACCAACTAGTGCTTGCTTATGGGGAAAGGTGCCTTGGGGTGCTGCATAAAACCAGAGACTGAAATTAGCACAGATAACTTTCCATAAGCCAAATATGTAATAGACAAGACCTACTCCTTGCTCAACGAAATGGACCCAACACCACATATTCAACGCCTAGGAATATACCTGACTAGGAAGAATCTTAAAACCCATGGATATATATGTCTCCGTAAGAGAAGAAAGCGTGTGTACAGTGGCCGAAACGCAGCAGTGAAAATCCGATAAATCCCATTATCAAAATAAATTTCAAAAACAAAACACAAAGACAGTGAAATAGAGAGCAACTCTTAAATAATTCACTCAGGGCATGTGATGCAACCGGGATTGACCACATCTACACCCAGAGCTGGTTGAGACATAAGGCTGGACACTTCCGGCTGATAGCATTGGTGAGTTTCGGTGAGCAAATGCAGACCCTTTGAAGTCATACTGCATGGTACCCATTCCATGGGTCCCAACTCTCCAGGTTCAAGGGATTCTTCCTTCAGCTAAAACATGCATGGGAAACACAGAGTATAGTACACCGTGAGATTGGGAAACGATTTAAAATGGATCTCAGTTTTCGTATCCTTCTCCTCGGGTTCACCATTCCAGACGCATTACTAACACTCTCCCCGCTTGGAGAGTCAGTGCCTTTAACCTCCTGTTTGGCACAGTTTGCAAATTCTGTGCAAGATGAACAGGAATAGGGAGAACCAATGAGAGACTAGCTGTAGGTGTCTGCACGGGCAAATGTAACACTCATTGCCCACCAGGAAGAGGAATTAAACAAAGGCTCAGTGTGCCCTGCTGGAAACTGATTAGGACCTGAAGCAATCCGGCGGTTTTATGCACAGCTCACAAGAAAGCGAGTTGAAGAAAGGAGCTCAGGGGCACTGTAATTCACAAACCTGAAGAGTTATAATTGACAGCTATACTCCAAAAATATATTGAAGTAAGCCTGCGAAGGGGACTTGAAAGCGGGGCAGAATTTAAGGAAAAAGATTGCAGGGGGTAGACTGGAATTGCCCTGAAAGCATAGGAAAAGAGACACAATGTCGACAATGATGCCCTTGGCCAAGAAGGGCGTATGCGTTTTTTCCCGAATATATTCAGGAAAAAACGCATATGCACTTTTTGGCCAACCAAACAAGCCTGTAAAGGAAATCTGCACTACAATGAAGTCTCACTGCCCCCCTGGCAAAAGGGCCATCTGAAAAAAGTGTAAAATCCAGAAAGGTAGGACAGGATATGTAGAACAGGGAGCCTTGTTATGTTGATTGGCAGGATGTAAATTGCCAGCAGCCACCCTGGAGAAGTGTATGGTGCTTCCTGAAAAACGTAAGATACAAACCAACACAGCCTATGGCACTTCCACTTATGGTCCTATAGCTTACGGAAATTAAAATCAAAAACAGACAGCCACCCCAATATTTGGGACGGCTGTGTTCAAAAGAAGCTCGTCTACAGTATCAGGTAAATATCCCAGAAAGCAAAAAATGGATAAAGAAGTTGTGGCACGTACGTACAATGCAATATCACTCAGCAATGAAATCTGTGTCATCAGGACCGTAGCGGCATAGTGAGTGGATGCAGGTACGGTGATTCTACGTGAACTACGTCACACAGAAAAAGAAACATCATAAGATATCACTAATACACGGAATGTAAACTTGACTACACATGAACTGAATTACAAAACAGAACAGGGTCTCAAATTTAGAAAACCAACTAGTGCTTGCTTATGGGGAAAGTTGCCTTGGAGTGCTGCATAAAACCAGAGACTGAAATTAGCACAGATAACATTCCATAAGCCAAATATGTAATAGACAAGACCTACTCCTTGCTCAACCAAATGGACTCAACACCACATATTCAACGCCTAGGAATATACCTGACTAGGAAGAATCTTAAAACCCATGGATATATATGTCTCCGTAAGAGAATCAAGCGTGTGTACAGCGGCTGAAACGCAGCAGTGATAATCCGATAAATCCCATTATCAAAATAAATTTCGAAAACAAAACACAAAGACAGTGAAATAGAGAGCAATTCTTAAATAATTCACTCAGGGCATGTGATGCAACCGGGATTGACCACATCTACACCCAGAGCTGTTTGAGACATAAGGCTGGACACTTCCGGCTGATAGCATTGGTGAGTTTCGGTGAGCAAATGCAGACCCTTTGAAGTCATACTGCATGGTACCCATTCCATGGGTCCCAACTCTCCAGGTTCAAGGGATTCTTCCTCCAGCTAAAACATGCATGGGAAACCCAGAGTATCGTCCACCGTGTGATTGGGAAACGATTTAAAATGCATCTCAGTTTTCGTATCCTGGTCCTCGGGTTCACCATTCCAGATGCTTTACTAACACTCTCCCCGCTTGGAGAGTCAGGGCCCTTAACCTCCTCTTTGACACAGCTTGCAATTTCTGTGCAAGATGAACAGGAATAGGGAGAACCAATGAGAGACTAGCTGTAGGTGTCTGCACGGGCAAATGTAACGCTCATTGCCCACCAGGAAGAGGAACTAAACAAAGGCTCAGTGTGCCCTGCTGGAAACAGATTAGGGCCTGAAGCAATCTTACGGTTTTGTGCCCAGCTCACAAGAAAGCGAGTTGAAGAGAGGACCTCAGGGGCACTGTAATTCACAAACCTGCAGAGTTATAAATGACAGGTATCTTCCAAAAGTATATTGAAGGAAGCCTGCGAAGGGGACTTGAAAGCGGGGCAGAGTTTCAGGAAAACGATTGCAGGGGGTAGACTGGAATTGCCTTGAAAGCATAGGAAAAGAGGCACAACGTCGACAATGATGCACTTGGCCAAAAAGGGCGTATGCGTTTTTTCCTGAATATATTCAGGAAAAAACGCATACGCCCTTTTTGGCCAACCAAGCAAGCCTGTAAAGGAAATCTGCACTACAATGAAATCTCACTGCCCCCCGGGCAAAAGGGCCATCTGAAAAAAGTGTAAAATCCAGAAAGGTAGGACAGGATATGGAGAACAGGGAGCCTTGTTATGCTGATTGGCAGGATGTAAATTGCCAACAGCCACCCTGGAGAATTGTATGGTGTTTCCTGAAACACGTAAGAAATAAAGCAACACAGCCTATGGCAATTGCACTTATGGTCCTATTCCTTAGGGAAATTAAAATCAAAAACAGAGCCACCCCAAAGTTTGGGACGGCTGTGTTCCCAAGAAGCTCGTCTACAGTACCAGGTAAATATCCCAGAAAGCAAAAAATGGATAAAGAAGTTGTGGCACGTACGTGCAATGCAATATCACTCAGCAATGAAATCTGTGTCATCAGGCCCGTAGCGGCATAGTGAGTGGATGCAGGTACGGTGATTCTACGTTAACTACGTCACACAGAAAAAGAAACATCATAAGATATCACTAATACACGGAATGTAAACTTGACTACACATGAACTGAATTACAAAACAGAACAGGGTCTCAAATTTAGAAAACCAACTAGTGCTTGCTTATGGGGAAAGGTGCGTTGGGGTGCTGCATAAAACCAGAGACTGAAATTAGCACAGATAACTTTCCATAAGCCCAATATGTAATAGACAAGACCTACTCCTTGCTCAACGAAATGGACCCAACACCACATATTCAACGCCTAGGAATATACCTGACTAGGAAGAATCTTAAAACCCATGGATATATATGTCTCCGTAAGAGAATCAAGGGTGTGTACAGCGGCCGAAAGGCAGCAGTGAAAATCCGATAAATCCCATTATCAAAATAAATTTCGAAAACAAAACACAAAGACAGTGAAATAGAGAGCAATTCTTAAATAATTCACTCAGGGCATGTGATGCAACCGGGATTGACCACATCTACACCCAGAGCTGGTTGAGACATAAGGCTGGACACTTCCGGGTGATAGCATTGGTGAGTTTCGGTGAGCAAATGCAGACCCTTTGAAGTCATACTGCATGGTACCCATTCCATGGGTCCCAACTCTCCAGGTTCAAGGGATTCTTCCTCCAGCTAAAACATGAATGGGAAACCCAGAGTATCGTCCACCGTGTGATTGGCAAACGATTTCAAATGCATCTCAGTTTTCGTATCCTGGTCCTCGGGTTCAACATTCCAGATGCTTTACTAACACTCTCCCCGCTTGGAGAGTCAGTGCCTTTAACCTCCTCTTTGGCACAGCTTGCAATTTCTGTGCAAGATGAACAGGAATAGGGAGAACCAATGAGAGACTAGCTGTAGGTGTCTGCACGGGCAAATGTAACGCTCATTGCCCACCAGGAACAGGAATTAAACAAAGGCTCAGTGTTCCCTGCTGGAAACAGATTAGGGACTGAAGCAATCCTGCGGGTTTGTGCCCAGCTCACAAGAAAGCGAGTTGAAGAAAGGAGCTCAGGGGCACTGTAATTCACAAACCTGCAGAGTTATAAATGACAGCTATCCTCCAAAAATATATTGAAGTAAGCCTGCGAAGAGGACTTGAAAGCGGGGCAGAATTTCAGGAAAACGATTGCAGGGGGTAGACTGGAATTGCCCTGAAAGCATAGTAAAAGAGGCAGAACGTCGACAATGATGCACTTGGCCAAAAAGGGCGTATGCGTTTTTTCCTGAATATATTCAGGAAAAAACGCATACGCCCTTTTTGGCCAACCAAGCAAGCCTGTAAATGAAATCTGCACTACAATGAAGTCTCACTGCCCCCCGGGCAAAAGGGCCATCAGAAAAAAGTGTAAAATCCAGAAAGGTAGGACAGGATATGGAGAACAGGGAGCCTTGTTATGCTGATTGGCAGGATGTAAATTGCCAGCAGCCACCCTGGAGAAGTGTATGGTGTTTCTTGAAACACTTAAGAAACAAAGCAACACAGCCTATGGCACTTCCACTTATGGTCCTATAGCTTACGGAAATTAAAATAAAAAACAGACAGCCACCCCAAAATTTGGGACGGTTGTGTTCACAAGAAGCTCGTCTACAGTATTAGGTAAATATCCCAGAAAGCAAAAAATGGATAAAGAAGTTGTGGCACGTACGTACAATGCAGTATCACTCAGCAATGAAATCTGTGTCATCAGTCACTTAGCCGCATAGTGAGTGGATGCAGGTACGGTGATTCTACGTGAACTACGTCACACAGAAAAAGAAACATCATAAGATATCACTAATACACGGAATGTAAACTTGACTACACATGAACTGAATTACAAAACAGAACAGGGTCTCAAATTTAGAAAACCAACTAGTGCTTGCTTATGCGGAAAGGTGCCTTGGGGTGCTGCATAAAACCAGAGACTGAAATTAGCACAGATAACTTTCCATAAGCCAAATATGTAATAGACAAGACCTACTCCTTGCTCAACGAAATGGACCCAACACCACATATTCAACGCCTAGGAATATACCTGACTAGGAAGAATCTTAAAACCCATGGATATATATGTCTCCGTAAGAGAATCAAGCGTGTGTACAGCGGCATAAACGCAGCAGTGAAAATCCGATAAATCCCATTATCAAAATAAATTTCGAAAACAAAACACAAAGACAGTGAAATAGAGAGCAATTCTTAAATAATTCACTCAGGGCATGTGATGCAACCGGGATTGACCACATCTACACCCAGAGCTGTTTGAGACATAAGTCTGGACACTTCAGGCTGATAGCATTGGTGAGTATCGGTGAGCAAATGCAGACCCTTTGAAGTCATACTGAATGGTACCCAATTCCATGGGTCCCAACACTCCAGGTTCAAGGCATTCTTCCTCCAGCTAAAACATGCATGGGAAACCCAGAGTATCGTCCACCGTGTGATTGGGAAACGATTTAAAATGCATCTCAGTTTTCGTATCCTGGTCCTCGGGTTCACCATTCCAGATGCTTTACTAACACTCTCCCCGCTTGGAGAGTCAGTGCCTTTAACCTCCTGTTTGACACAGCTTGCAATTTCGGTGCAAGATGAACAGGAATAGGGAGAACCAATGAGAGACTAGCTGTAGGTGTCTGCACGGGCAAATGTAACGCTCATTGCCGACCAGGAAGAGGAATTAAACAAAGGCTCAGCATGCCCTGCTGAAAACAGGTTAGGGCTTGAAGCAATCCTGCGGTTTTGTGCCCAGCTCACAAGAAAGTGAGTTGAAGAAAGGAGCGCAGGGGCACTGTAATTCACAAACCTGCAGAGTTATAAATGACAGCTATCCTCCAAAAATATATTGAAGTAAGCCTGCGAAGGGGACTTGAAAGCGGGGCAGAATTTCAGGAAAACGATTGCAGGGGGTAGACTGGAATTGCCCTGAAAGCATAGGAAAAGAGGCAGAACGTTGACATTGATGCACTTTGTCAAAAAGGGCGTATGCGTTTTTTCTTGAATATATTCAGGAAAAAACGCATACGCCCTTGTTGGCCAACCAAGCAAGCCTGTAAAAGAAATCTGCACTAGAATGAAATCTCACTGCACCACCCCCGGGCAAAAGGGCCATCTGAAAAAATTGTAAAATCCAGAAAGGTAGGACAGGATATGGAGAACAGGGAGCCTTGTTATGCTGATTGGCAGGATGTAAATTGCCAGCAGCCACCCTGGAGAAGTGTATGGTGTTTCCTGAAACAGGTAAGAAATAAAGCAACACAGCCTATGGCAATTGAACTTATGGTCCTATTGCATAGGGAAATTAAAATCAAATACAGACAGCCACCCCAATATTTGGGACGGCTGTGTTCACAAGAAGCTCGTCTACAGTATCAGGTAAATATCCCAGAAAGCAAAAAATGGATAAAGAAGTTGTGGCACGTACGTACAATGCAATATCACTCAGCAATGAAATCTGTGTCATCAGGCCCGTAGCGGCATAGTGAGTGGATGCAGGTACGGTGATTCTACGTGAACTACGTCACACAGAAAAAGAAACATCATAAGATATCACTAATACACCGAATGTAAACTTGACTACACATGAACGGAATTACAAAACAGAACAGGGTCTCAAATTTAGAAAACCAACTAGTGCTTGCTTATGGGGAAAGGGGCCTTGGGGTGCTGCATAAAACCAGAGACTGAAATTAGCACAGATAACATTCCATAAGCCAAATATGTAATAGACAAGACCTACTCCTTGCTCAACGAAATGGACTCAACACCACATATTCAACGCCTAGGAATATACCTGACTAGGAAGAATCTTAAAACCCATGGATATATATGTCTCCGTAAGAGAATCAAGCGTGTGTACAGCGTCTGAAACGCAGCAGTGAAAATCCGATAAATCCCATTATCAAAATAAATTTCGAAAACAAAACACAAAGACAGTGAAATAGAGAGCAATTCTTAAATAATTCACTCAGGGCATGTGATGCAACCGGGATTGACCACATCTACACCCAGAGCTGGTTGAGACATAAGGCTGGACACTTCAGGCTGATAGCATTGGTGAGTTTCGGTGAGCAAATGCAGACCCTTTGAAGTCATACTGCATGGTACCCATTCCATGGGTCCCAACTCTCCAGGTTCAAGGGATTCTTCCTCCAGCTAAAACATGCATGGGAAACCCAGAGTATCGTCCACCGTGTGATTGGGAAACGATTTAAAATGCATCTCAGTTTTCGTATCCTGGTCCTCGGGTTCACCATTCCAGATGCTTTACTAACACTCTCCCCGCTTGGAGAGTCAGTGCCTTTAACCTCCTGTTTGGCACAGCTTGCAATTTCTGTGCAAGATGAACAGGAATAGGGAGAACCAATGAGAGACTAGCTGTAGGTGTCTGCACGGGCAAATATAACGCTCATTGCCCACCAGAAAGAGGAATTAAACAAAGGCTCAGTGTGCCCTGCTAGAAACAGATTAGTGCCTGAAGCAATCCTGCGGTTTTGTGCCCAGCTCACAAGAAAGCGAGTTGAAGAAAGGAGCTCAGGGGCACTGTAATTCACAAACCTGCAGAGTTATAAATGACAGCTATCTTCCAAAAGTATATTGAAGTAAGCCTGCGAAGGGGACTTGAAAGGGGGCAGAATTTCAGGAAAACGATTGCAGGGGGTAGACTGGAATTGCCCTGAAAGCATAGGAAAAGAGGCACAACGTTGACAATGATGCACTTGGCCAAAAAGGGCGTATGCGTTTTTTCCTGAATATATTCAGGAAAAAACGCATACGCCCTTTTTGGCCAACCAAGCAAGCCTGTAAAGGAAATCTGCACTACAATGAAATCTCACTGCCCCCCCGGGCAAAACGGCCATCTGAAAAAAGTGTAAAATCCAGAAAGGTAGGACAGGATATGGAGAACAGGGAGCCTTGTTATGCTGATTGGCAGGATGTAAATTGCCAGCAGCCACCCTGGAGAAGTGTATGGTGTTTCCTGAAACACGTAAGAAATAAAGCAACACAGCCCATGGCAATTGCACTTATGGTCCTATTGCATAGGGAATTTAAAATGAAAAACAGAGAGCCACCCCAAAGTTTGGGACGGCTGTGTTCCCAAGAAGCTCGTCTACAGTACCAGGTAAATATCCCAGAAAGCAAAAAATGGATAAAGAAGTTGTGGCACGTACGTACAATGCAATATCACTCAGCAATGAAATCTGTGTCATCAGGCCCGTAGCGGCATAGTGGGTGGATGCAGGTACGGTGATTCTACGTGAACTACGTCACACAGAAAAAGAAACATCATAAGATATCACTAATACACGGAATGTAAACTTTACTACACATGAACTGAATTACAAAACAGAACAGGGTCTCAAATTTGGAAAACCATCTAGTGCTTGCTTATGGGGAAAGGTGCCTTGGGGTACTGCATAAAACCAGAGACTGAAATTAGCACAGATAACTTTCCATAAGCCAAATATGTAATAGACAAATCCTACTCCTTGCTGAACGAAATGGACACAACACCACATATTCAACGCCTATGAATATACCTGACTAGGAAGAATCTTAAAACCCATGGATATATATGTCTCCATAAGAGAATCAAGCGTGTGTACAGCGGCCGTAACGCAGCAGTGAAAATCCGATAAATCCCATTATCAAAATAAATTTCGAAAACAAAACACAAAGACAGTGAAATAGAGAGCAATTCTTAAATAATTCACTCAGGGCATGTGATGCAACCGGGATTGACCACATCTACACCCAGAGCTGGTTGAGACATAAGGCTGGACACTTCAGGCTGATAGCATTGGTGAGTTTCGGTGAGCAAATGCAGACCCTTTGAAGTCATACTGCATGGTACCCATTCCATGGGTCCCAACTCTCCAGGTTCAAGGGATTCTTCCTCCAGCTAAAACATGCATGGGAAACCCAGAGTATCGTCCACCGTGTGATTGGGAAACGATTTAAAATGCATCTCAGGTTTCGTATCCTGGTCCTCGGGTTCACCATTCCAGATGCTTTACTAACACTCTCCCCGCTTGGAGAGTCAGTGCCTTTTACCTCCTCTTTGGCACAGCTTGCAATTTCTGTGCAAGATGAACAGGAATAGGGAGAACCAATGAGAGACTAGCTGCAGGTGTCTGCACGGGCAAATGTAATGCTCATTTCCCACCAGGAAGAGGAATTAACCAAAGGCTCAGCGTGCCCTGCCGGAAACAGATTAGGGCCTGAAGCAATCCGGCGGTTTTGTGCCCAGCTCACAAGAAAGCGAGTTGAAGAAAGGAGCTCAGGGGCACTGTAATTCACAAACCTGAAGAGTTATAATTGACAGCTATACTCCAAAAATATATTGAAGTAAGCCTGCGAAGGGGACTTGAAAGCGGGGCAGAATTTCAGGAAAACGATTGCAGGGGGTAGACTGGAATTGCCCTGAAAGCATAGGAAAAGAGGCACAACGTCGACAGTGATGCCCTTGGCCAAGAAGGGCGTATGCGTTTTTTCCCGAATATATTCAGGAAAAAACGCATATGCACTTTTTGGCCAACCAAGCAAGCCTGTAAAGGAAATCTGCACTCCAATGAAGTCTCACTGCCCCCCTGGCAAAAGGGCCATCTGAAAAAAGTGTAAAATCCAGAAAGGTAGGACAGGATATGTAGAACAGGGAGCCTTGTTATGTTGATTGGCAGGATGTAAATTGCCAGCAGCCACCCTGGAAAAGTGTATGGTGTTTCCTGAAACACGTAAGAAACAAACCAACACAGCCTATGGCACTTCCACTTATGGTCCTATAGCTTACGGAAATTAAAATCAAAAACAGACAGCCACCCCAATATTTGGGACGGCTGTGTTCACAAGAAGCTCGTCTACAGTATCAGGTAAATATCCCAGAAAGCAAAAAATGGATAAAGAAGTTGTGGCACGTACGTACAATGCAATATCACTCAGCAATGAAATCTGTGTCATCAGGCCCGTAGCGGCATAGTGAGTGGATGCAGGTACGGTGATTCTACGTGAACTACGTCACACAGAAAAAGAAACATCATAAGATATCACTAATACACGGAATGTAAACTTGACTACACATGAACGGAATTACAAAACAGAACAGGGTCTCAAATTTAGAAAACCAACTAGTGCTTGCTTATGGGGAAAGGGGCCTTGGGGTGCTGCATAAAACCAGAGACTGAAATTAGCACAGATAACATTCCATAAGCCAAATATGTAATAGACAAGACCTACTCCTTGCTCAACGAAATGGACTCAACACCACATATTCAACGCCTAGGAATATACCTGACTAGGAAGAATCTTAAAACCCATGGATATATATGTCTCCGTAAGAGAATCAAGCGTGTGTACAGCGTCTGAAACGCAGCAGTGAAAATCCGATAAATCTCATTATCAAAATAAATTTCGAAAACAAAACACAAAGACAGTGAAATAGAGAGCAATTCTTAAATAATTCACTCAGGGCATGTGATGCAACCGGGATTGACCACATCTACCCCCAGAGCTGGTTGAGACATAAGGCTGGACACTTCAGGCTGATAGCATTGGTGAGTTTCGGTGAGCAAATGCAGACCCTTTGAAGTCATACTGCATGGTACCCATTCCATGGGTCCCAACTCTCCAGGTTCAAGGGATTCTTCCTCCAGCTAAAACATGCATGGGAAACCCAGAGTATCGTCCACCGTGTGATTGGGAAACGATTTAAAATGCATCTCAGTTTTCGTATCCTGGTCCTCGGGTTCACCATTCCAGATGCTTTACTAACACTCTCCCCGCTTGGAGAGTCAGTGCCTTTAACCTCCTCTTTGGCACAGCTTGAAATTTCTGTGCAAGAGGAACAGGAATAGGGAGAACCAATGAGAGACTAGATGTAGGTGTCTCCACGGGCAAATGTAACGCTCATTTCCCAACAGGAAGAGGAATTAAACAAAGGCTCAGTGTGCCCTGCTGGAAAGAGATTAGGGCCTTAAGCAATCCTGCGGTTTTGTGCCCAGCTCACAAGAAAGCGAGTTGAAGAACGGAGCTCAGGGGCACTGTAATTCACAAACCTGCAGAGTTATAAATGACAGCTATCCTCCAAAAATATATTGAAGTAAGCCTGCGAAGGGGACTGGAAAGCGGGGCAGAATTTCCGAAAAACGATTGCAGGGGGTAGACAGGAATTGCCCAGAAAGCATAGGAAAAGAGGCAGAACGTCGACAATGATGCACTTGGCCAAAAAGGGCGTATGCGTTTTTTCCTGAATATATTCAGGAAAAAACGCATATGCCCTTTTTGGCCAACCAAGCAAGCCTGTAAAGGAAATCTGCACTACAATGAAGTCTCACTGCCCCCCGGGCAAAAGGGCCATCTGAAAAATGTGTAAAATCCAGAAAGGTAGGACAGGATATGGAGAACAGGGAGCCTTGTTATGCTGATTGGCAGGATGTAAACTGCCAGCAGCCACCCTGGAGAAGTGTATGGTGTTTCCTGAAACACGTAAGAAACAAAGCAATGCAGCCTATGGCACTTCCACTTATGGTCCTATAGCTTACGGAAATTAAAAACAAAAACAGCCACCCCAAAATTTGGGACGGCTGTGTTCCCAAGAAGCTCGTCTACAGTACCAGGTAAATATCCTAGAAAGCAAAAATGGATAAAGAAGTTGTGGCACGTACGTACAATGCAATATCACTCAGCAATGAAATCTGTGTCATCAGGCCCGTAGCAGCATAGTGAGTGGATGCAGGTACGGTGATTCTACGTGAACTACGTCACACAGAAAAAGAAATATCATAAGTTATCACTAATACACGGAATGTAAACTTGACTACACATGAACTGAATTACAAAACAGAACAGGGTCTCAAATTTAGAAAACCAACTAGTGCTTGCTTATGGGGAAAGGTGCGTTGCGGTGCTGCGTAAAACCAGAGACTGAAATTAGCACAGATAACTTTCCATAAGCCAAATATGTAATAGACAAGACCTACTCCTTGCTCAACGAAATGGACCGAACACCACATATTCAACGCCTAGGAATATACCTGACTAGGAAGAATCTTAAAACCCATGGATATATATGTCTCTGTAAGAGAATCAAGCGTGTGTACAGCGGCCGAAACGCAGCAGTGAAAATCCGATAAATCCCATTATCAAAATAAATTTTGAAAACAAAACACAAAGACAGTGAAATAGAGAGCAAATCTTAAATAATTCACTCAGGGCATGTGATGCAACCGGGATTGACCACATCTACCCCCAGAGCTGGTTGAGACATAAGGCTGGACACTTCAGGCTGATAGCATTGGTGAGTTTCGGTGAGCAAATGCAGACCCTTTGAAGTCATACTGCATGGTACCCTTTCCATGGGTCCCAACACTCCAGGTTCAAGGGATTCTTCCTCCAGCTAAAACATGCATGGGAAACCCACAGTATGGTTCACCGTGTGATTGGGAAACGATTTAAAATGCATCTCAGTTTTCGTATCCTGGTCCTCAGGTTCACCATTCCAGATGCTTTACTAACAATCTCCCCGCTTGGAGAGTCAGTGCCTTTAACCTCGTATTTGGCACAGCTTGAAATTTCTGTGCAAGATGAACAGGAATAGGAGAAGCAATGGGAGACTAGATGTAGGTGTCTGCACGGGCAAATGTAACGCTCATTTCCCACCAGGAAGAGGAATTAACCAAAGGCTCAGCATGCCCTGCCGGAAACAGATTAGGGCCTGAAGCAATCCTGCGGTTTTGGGCTCAGCTCACCAGAAAGCGAGTTGAAGAAAGGAGCCCAGGGGCACTGTAATTCACAAACCTGCAGAGTTATAAATGACAGCTATCCTCCAAAAATATATTGAAGTAAGCCTGCGAAGGGGACTGGAAAGCGGGGCAGAATTTCCGAAAAACGATTGCAGGGAGTAGACTGGAATTGCCCAGAAAGCATAGGAAAAGAGGCAGAACGTCGACAATGATGCACTTGGACAAAAAGGGCGTATGCGGTTTTTCCTGAATATATTCAGGAAAAAACGCATACGCCCTTTTTGGCCAACCAAGCAAGCCTGTAAAGGAAATCTGCACTACAATGAAGTCTCACTGCCCCCCGGGCAAAAGGGCCATCTGAAAAAAGTGTAAAATCCAGAAAGGTAGGACAGGATATGGAGAACAGGGAGCCTTGTTATGCTGATTGGCAGGATGTAAATTGCCAGCAGCCACCCTGGAGAAGTGTATGGTGTTTCCTGAAACACGTAAGAAACAAAGCAACACAGCCTATGGCACTTCCACTTATGGTCCTATAGCTTACGGAAATTAAAATCAAAAACAGACAGCCACCCCAATATTTGGGACGGCTGTGTTCCCAAGAAGCTCGTCTACAGTACCATTTAAATATCCCAGAAAGCAAAAATGGATAAAGAAGTTGTGGCACGTACGTGCAATGCAATATCACTCAGCAATGAAATCTGTGTCATCAGGCCCGTAGCGGCATAGTGAGTGGATACAGGTACGGTGCTTCTACGTGAACTACGTCACACAGAAAACGAAACATCATAAGATATCACTAATACACGGAATGTAAACTTGACTACACATGAACTGAATTACAAAACAGAACAGGGTCTCAAATTTAGAAAACCAACTAGTGCTTGCTTATGGGGAAAGGTGCCTTGGGGTGCTGCATAAAACCAGAAACTGAAATTAGCACAGATAACATTCCATAACCCAAATATGTAATAGACAAGACCTACTCCTTGCTCAACGAAATGGACCCAACACCACATATTCAACGCCTAGGAATATACCTGACTAGGAAGAATCTTAAAACCCATGGATATATATGTCTCCGTAAGAGAATCAAGCGTGTGTACAGCGGCCGAAACGCAGCAGTGAAAATCCGATAAATCCCATTATCAAAATAAATTTCGAAATCAAACACAAAGACAGTGAAATAGAGAGCAACTCTTAAATAATTCACTCAGGGCATGTGATGCAACCGGGATTGACCACATCTACACCCAGAGCTGGTTGAGACATAAGGCTGGACACGTCAGGCTGATAGCATTGGTGAGTTTCGGTGAGCAAATGCAGGCCCTTTGAAGTCATACTGCATGGTACCCATTCCATGGGTCAAAACTCTCCAGGTTCAAGGCATTCTTTCTCCAGCTAAAACATGCATGGGAACGTATGATTGGGAACGTATGATTCCCAACGTATGATTGGGAAATGATTTAAAATGCATCTCCGTTTTCGTATCCTGGTCCTCGGGTTCACCATTCCAGATGCTTTACTAACACTCTCCCCGCTTGGAGAGTCTGTGCCTTTAACCTCCTCTTTGGCACAGCTTGCAATTTCTGTGCAAGATGAACAGGAATAGGGAGAACCAATGAGAGACTAGCTGTAGGTGTCTGCACGGGCAAATGTAACGCTCATTGCCCACCAGGAAGAGGAATTAAACAAAGGCTCAGCGTGCCCTGCTAGAAACAGATTAGGGCCTGAAGCAATCCTGCGGTTTTGTGCCCAGCTCACAAGAAAGCGAGTTGAAGAAAGGAGATCAGGGGCACTGTAATTCACAAACCTGCAGAGTTATAAATGACAGCTATCCTCCAAAAATATATTGAAGTAAGCCTGCGAAGGGGACTTGAAAGCGGGGCAGAATTTCAGGAAAACGATTGCAGGGGGTAGACTGGAATTGCCCTGAAAGCATAGGAAATGAGGCAGAACGTCGACAATGATGCACTTGGCCAAAAAGGGCGTATGCGTTTTTTCCTGAATATATTCAGGAAAAAACGCATAGGAACTTTTTGGCCAAACAAGCAAGCCTGTAAAGGAAATCTGCACTACAATGAAGTCTCACTGCCCCCCGGGCAAAAGGGCATCTGAAAAAAGTGTAAAATCCAGAAAGGTAGGACAGGATATGGAGAACAGGGAGCCTTGTTATGCTGATTGGCAGGATGTAAATTGCCAGCAGCCACCCTGGAGAAGTGTATGGTGTTTCCTGAAACACGTACGAAACAAAGCAACACAGCCTATGGCACTTCCACTTATGGTCCTATATCTTACGGAAATTAAAATCAAAAACAGACAGCCACCCCAATATTTGGGACGGCTGTGTTCAGAAGAAGCTCGTCTACAGTATCAGGTAAATATCCCAGAAAGCAAAAAATGGATAAAGAAGTTGTGGCACGTACGTACAATGCAATATCACTCAGCAATGAAATCTGTGTCATCAGGCCCGTAGCGGCATAGTGAGTGGATGCAGGTACGGTGATTCTACGTGAACTACGTCACACAGAAAAAGAAACATCATAAGATATCACTAATACACGGAATGTAAACTTGACTACACATGAACTGAATTACAAAACAGAACAGGGTCTCAAATTTAGAAAACCAACTAGTGCTTGCTTATGGGAAAAGGTGCCTTGGGGTGCTGCATAAAACCAGAGACTGAAATTAGCACAGATAACTTTCCATAAGCCAAATATGTAATAGACAAGTCCTACTCCTTGCTCAACGAAATGGACCCAACACCACATATTCAACGCCTAGGAATATACCTGACTAGGAAGAATCTTAAAACCCATGGATATATATGTCTCCGTAAGAGAATCAAGCGTGTGTACAGCGGCCGAAACGCAGCAGTGAAAATCCGATAAATCCCATTATCAAAATAAATTTCGAAAACAAACACAAAGACAGTGAAATAGAGAGCAATTCTTAAATAATTCACTCAGGGCATGTGATGCAACCAGGATTGACCACATCTACACCCAGAGCTGATTGAGACATAAGGCTGGACACTCCAGGCTGATAGCATTGGTGAGTTTTGGTGAGCAAATGCAGACCCTTTGAAGTCATACTGCATGGTACCCATTCCATGGGTCCCAACTCTCCAGGTTAAAGGCATTCTTCCTGCAGCTAAAACATGCATGGGAAACCCAGAGTATCGTCCACCGTGTGATTGGGAAACGATTTAAAATGCATCTCAGTTTTCGTATCCTGGTCCTCGGGTTCACCATTCCAGATGCTTTACTAACACTCTCCCCGCTTGGAGAGTCAGAGCCTTTAACCTCCTCTTTGGCACAGCTTGCAATTTCTGTGCAAGATGAACAGGAATAGGGAGAACCAATGAGAGACTAGCTGTAGGTGTCTGCACGGGCAAATGTAACGCTCATTGCCCACCAGGAAGAGGAATTAAACAAAGGCTCAGTGTGCCCTGCTGGAAACAGATTAGGGCCTGAAGCAATCCTGCGGTTTTGTGCCCAGCTCACAAGAAAGCGAGTTGAAGAACGAGCTCAGGGGCACTGTAATTCACAAACCTGCAGAGTTATAAATGACAGCTATCCTCCAAAAATATATTGAAGTAAGCCTGCGAAGGTGACTTGAAAGCGGGGCAGAATTTCAGGAAAACGATTGCAGAGGGTAGACTGGAATTGCCCTGAAAGCATAGGAAAAGAGGCAGAACGTCGACAATGATGCACTTGGCCAAAAAGGGCGTATGCGTTTTTTCCTGAATATATTCAGGAAAAAACGCATACGCCCTTTTTGGCCAACCAAGCAAGCCTGTAAAGGAAATCTGCACTACAATGAAGTCTCACTGCCCCCCGGGCAAGAGGGCCTTCTGAAAAAAGTGTAAAATCCAGAAAGGTAGGACAGGATATGGAGAACAGGGAGCCTTGTTATGCTGATTGGCAGGATGTAAATTGCCAACAGCCACCCTGGAGAAGTGTATGGTGTTTCCTGAAAAATGTAAGAAATAAAGCAACACAGCCTATGGCAATTGCACTTATGGTCCTATTCCTTAGGGAAATTAAAATCAAAAACAGAGAGCCACCCCACAGTTTGGGACGGCTGTGTTCCCAAGAAGCTCGTCTACAGTACCAGGTAAATATCCCAGAAAGCAAAAAATGGATAAAGAAGTTGTGGCACGTACGTGCAATGCAGTATCACTCAGCAATGAAATCTGTGTCATCAGGCCCATAGCGGTATAGTGAGTGGATGCAGGTACGGTGATTCTACGTGAACTACGTCACACAGAAAAAGAAACATCATAAGATATCACTAATACACGGAATGTAAACTTGACTACACATGAACTGAATTACAAAACAGAACAGGGTCTCAAATTTAGAAAACCAACTAGTGCTTGCTTATGGGGAAAGGTGCGTTGGGGTGCTGCATAAAATCAGAGACTGAAATTAGCAGAGATAACTTTCCATAAGCCAAATATGTAATAGACAAGACCTACTCCTTGCTCAACGAAATGGACCCAACACCACATATTCAACGCCTAGGAATATACCTGACTAGGAAGAATCTTAAAACCCATGGATATATATGTCTCCGTAAGAGAATCAAGCGTGTGTACAGCGGCCGAAACGCAGCAGTGAAAATCCGATAAATCCCATTATCCAAATAAATTTCGAAAACAAAACACAAAGACAGTGAAATAGAGAGCAATTCTTAAATAATTCACTCAGGGCATGTGATGCAACCGGGATTGACCACATCTACACCCAGAGCTGGTTGAGACATAAGGCTGGACACTTCAGGCTGATAGCATTGGTGAGTTTCGATGAGCAAATGCAGACCCTTTGAAGTCATACTGCATGGTACCCATTCCATGGGTCCCAACTCTCCAGGTTCAAGGGATTCTTCCTCCAGCTAAAACATGCATGGGAAACCCAGAGTATCGTCCACCGTGTGATTGGGAAACGATTTATAATGCATCTCAGTTTTCGTATCCTGGTCCTCGGGTTCACCATTCCAGATGCTTTACTAACACTCTCCCCACTTGGAGAGTCAGTGCCTTTAACCTCCTCTTTGGCACAGCTTGCAATTTCTGTGCAAGATGAACAGGAATACGGAGAACCAATGAGAGACTAGCTGTAGGTGTCTGCACGGGCAAATGTAACGCTCATTTCCCACCAGGAAGAGGAATTAACCAAAGGCTCAGCGTGCCCTGCCGGAAAGAGATTAGGGCCTTAAGCAATCCTGCGGTTTTGTGCCCAGCTCACAAGAAAGCGAGTTGAAGAAAGGAGCTCAGGGGCACTGTAATTCACAAACCTGCAGAGTTATAAATGACAGCTTTCCTCCAAAAATATATTGAAGTAAGCCTGCGAAGGGGACTTGAAAGCGGGGCAGAATTTCAGGAAAACGATTGCAGGGGGTAGACTGGAATTGCCCTGAAAGCATAGGAAAAGAGGCAGAAAGTCGAAAATGATGCACTTGGCCAAAAAGGGCGTATGCGTTTTTTCCTGAATATATTCAGGAAAAAACGCATACGCCCTATTTGGCCAACCAAGCAAGCCTGTAAAGGAAATCTGCACTGCAATGAAATCTCACTGCCCCCCTGGCAAAAGGGCCATCTGAAAAAAGTGTAAAATCCAGAAAGGTAGGACAGGATATGGAGAACAGCGAGCCTTGTTATGCTGATTGGCAGGATGTAAATTGCCAACAGCCACCCTGGAGAAGTATATGGTGTTACCTGAAACACGTAAGAAATAAAGCAACACAGCCTATGGCAATTGCACTTATGGTCCTATTCCTTAGGGAAATTACAATAAAAAACAGAGAGCCACCCCAAAGTTTGGGACGGCTGTGTTCACAAGAAGCTCGTCTACAGTACCAGGTAAATATCCCAGAAAGCAAAAAATGGATAAAGAAGTTGTGGCACGTACGTGCAATGCAATATCACTCAGCAATGAAATCTGTGTCATCAGGCCCGTAGCGGCATAGTGAGTGGATGCAGGTACGGTGATTCTACGTGAACTACGTCACACAGAAAAAGAAACATCATAAGATATCACTAATACACGGAATGTAAACTTGACTACACATGACCTGAATTACAAAACAGAACAGGGTGTAAAATTTAGAAAACCAACTAGTGCTTGCTTATGGGGAAAGGTGCCTTGGGGTGCTGCATAAAACCAGAGACTGAAATTAGAACAGATAACATTCCATAAGCCAAATATGTAATAGACAAGACCTACACTTTGCTCAACGAAATGGACCCAACACCACATATTCAACGCCTAGGAATATACCTGACTAGGAAGAATCTTAAAACCCATGGATATATATGTCTCCGTAAGGGAATCAAGCGTGTGTACAGCGTCCGAAACGCAGCAGTGAAAATCCGATAAATCCCATTATCAAAATAAATTTCGAAAACAAAACACAAAGACAGTGAAATAGAGAGCAATTCTTAAATAATTCACTCAGGGCATGTGATGCAACCGGGATTGACCACATCTACACCCAGAGCTGGTTGAGACATAAGGCTGGACACTTCCGGCTGATAGCATTGGTGAGTTTCGGTGAGCAAATGCAGACCCTTTGAAGTCATACTGCATAGTATCTATTCCATGGGTCCCAACTCTTCAGGGTCAAGGGATTCTTCCTCCAGCTAAAACATGCATGGGAAACCCACAGTATGGTCCACCGTGTGATTGGGAAACGATTTAAAATGCATCTCAGTTTTCGTTTCCTGGTCCTCGGGTTCACCATTCCAGATGCTTTACTAACACTCTCCCCGCTTGGAGAGTCAGTGCCTTTAACCTCCTGTTTGGCACAGCTGGCAATTTCTGTGCAAGATGAACAGGAATAGGGAGAACCAATGAGAGACTAGCTGTAGGTGTCTGCACGGGCAAATGTAACGCTCATTGCCCACCAGGAAGAGGAATTAACCAAAGGCTCAGCGTGCCCTGCCAGAAACAGATTAGGGCCTGAAGCAATCCGGCGGTTTTGTCCCCAGCTCACAAGAAAGCGAGTTGAAGAAAGGAGCTCAGGGGCACTGTAATTCACAAACCTGCAGAGTTATAAATGACAGCTTTCCTCCAAAAATATATTGAAGTAAGCCTGCGAAGGGGACTTGAAAGCGGGGCAGAATTTCAGGAAAACGATTGCAGGGGGTAGACTGGAATTGCCCTGAAAGCATAGGAAAAGAGGCAGAACGTCGACAATGATGCACTTGGCCAAAAAGGACGTATGCGTTTTTTCCTGAATATATTCAGGTAAAAACGCATACGTCCTTTTTGGCCAACCAAGCAAGCCTGTAAAGGAAATCTGCACTACAATGAAGTCTCACTGCCCCCCGGGCAAAAGGGCCATCTGAAAAAAGTGTAAAATCCAGAAAGGTAGGACAGGATATGGAGAAGAGGGAGCCTTGTTATGCTGATTGGCAGGATGAAAATTGCCAGCAGCCACCCTGGAGAAGTGTATGGTGTTTCCTGAAACACGTAAGAAACAAAGCAACACAGCCTATGGCACTTCCACTTATGGTCCTATAGCTTACGGAAATTAAAATCAAAAACAGACAGCCACCCCAATATTTGGGACGGCTGTGTTCCCAAGAAGCTCGTCTACAGTATCAGGTAAATATCCCAGAAAGCAAAAAATGGATAAAGAAGTTGTGGCACGTACGTACAATGCAATATCACTCAGCAATGAAATCTGTGTCATCAGGCCCGTAGCGGCATAGTGAGTGGATGCAGGTACGGTGATTCTACATGAACTACGTCACACAGAAAAAGAAACATCATAAGATATCACTAATACATGGAATGTAAATTTGACTACACATGAAATATATTACAAAACAGAACAGGGTCTCAAATTTAGAAAACCAACTAGTGCTTGCTTATGGGGAAAGGCGCCTTGGGGTGCTGCATAAAAACAGAGACTGAAATTAGCACAGATAACTTTCCATAAGCCAAATATGTAATAGACAAGACCTACTCCTTGCTCAACGAAATGGACTCAACACCACATATTCAACGCCTAGGAATATACCTGACTAGGAAGAATCTTAAAACCCATGGATATATATGTCTCCGTTAGAGAAACAAGCGTGTGTACAGCGGCCGAAACGCAGCAGTGAAAATCCGATAAATCCCATTAGCAAAATAAATTTCGAAAACAAAGCACAAAGACCGTGAAATAGAGAGCAATTCTTAAATAATTCACTCAGGGCATGTGATGCAACCGGGATTGACCACATCTACACCCAGAGCCGGTTGAGACATAAGGCTGGACACTTCAGGCTGATAGCATTGGTGGTTTCGGTGAGCAAATGCAGACCCTTTGAAGTCATACTGCATGGTACCCATTCCATGTGTCCCAACTCTCCATGTTCAAGGGATTCTTCCTCCAGCTAAATCATGTATGGGAAACCCAGAGTATCGTCCACCGTGTGATTGGGAAACGATTTAAAATGCATCTCAGTTTTCGTATCCTGGTCCTCGGGTTCACCATTCCAGATGCTTTACTAACACTCTCCCCGCTTGGAGAGTCAGTGCCTTTAACCTCCTCTTTGGCACAGCTTGCAATTTCTGTGCAAGATGAACAGGAATAGGGAGAACCAATGAGAGACTAGCTGTAGGTGTCTGCACGGGCAAATGTAACGCTCATTGCCCACCAGGAAGAGGAATTAACCAAAGGCTCAGCGTGCCCTGCCGGACACAGATTAGGGCCTGAAGCAATCCTGCGGTTTTGGGCTCAGCTCACAAGAAAGCGAGTTGAAGAAAGGAGCTCAGGGGCACTGTAATTCACAAACCTGCAGAGTTATAAATGACAGCTATCCTCCAAAAATATATTGAAGTAAGCCTGCGAAGGGGACTGGAAAGCGGGGCAGAATTTCAGGAAAACGATTGCAGGGGGTAGACTGGAATTGCCCAGAAAGCATAGGAAAAGAGGCAGAACGTTGACAATGATGCACTTGGCCAAAAAGGGCGTATGCGTTTTTTCCTGAATATATTCAGGAAAAAACGCATACGCCCTTTTTGGCCAACCAAGCAAGCCTGTAAAGGAAATCTGCACTCCAATGAAGTCTCAGTGCCCCCCGGGCAAAAGGGCCATCTGAAAAAAGTGTAAAATCCAGAAAGGTAGGACAGGATATGGAGAACAGGGAGCCTTGTTATGCTGATTGGCAGGATGTAAATTGCCAGCAGCCACCCTGGAGAATTGTATGGTGTTTCCTGAAACACGTAAGAAACAAAGCAACACAGCCTATGGCACTTCCACTTATGGTCCTATAGCTTACGGAAATTAAAATCAAAAACAGCCACCCCAAAATTTGGGACGGCTGTGTTCCCAAGAAGCTCGTCTACATTACCAGGTAAATATCCCAGAAAGCAAAAATGGATAAAGAAGTTGTGGCACGTACGTGCAATGCAATATCACTCAGCAATGAAATCTGTGTCATCAGGCCCGTAGCGGCATAGTGAGTGGATGCAGGTACGGTGATTCTACGTGAACTGCGTCACACAGTAAAAGAAACATCATAAGATATCACTAATACACGGAATGTAAACTTGACTACACATGAACTGAATTACAAAACAGAACAGGGTCTCAAATTTAGAAAACCAACTAGTGCTTGCCTATGGGGAAAGGTGCGTTGGGGTCCTGCATAAAACCAGAGACTGAAATTAGCACAGATAACTTTCCATAAGCCAAATATGTAATAGACAAGACCTACTCCTTGCTCAACGAAATGGACTCAACACCACATATTCAACGCCTAGGAATATACCTGACTAGGAAAAATCTTAAAACCCATGGATATATATGTCTCCGTAAGAGAATCAAGGGTGTTTACAGCGGCATAAACGCAGCAGTGAAAATCCGATAAATCCCATTATCAAAATAAATTTCGAAAACAAAACACAAAGACAGTGAAATAGAGAGCAATTCTTAAATAATTCACTCAGGGCATGTGATGCAACCGGGATTTAACACATCTACACCCAGAGCTGGTTGAGACATAAGGCTGGACACTTCAGGGTGATAGCATTGGTGAGTTTTGGTGAGCAAATGCAGACCCTTTGAAGTCATACTGCATGGTACCTATTCCATGGGTCCCAACTCTTCAGGTTCAAGGGATTCTTCCTCCAGCTAAAACATGCATGGGAAACCCACAGTATGGTCCACCGTGTGATTGGGAAACGATTTAAAATGCATCTCAGTTTTCGTATCCTGGTCCTCGGGTTCATCATTCCAGATGCTTTACTAACACTCTCCTCGCTTGTAGAGTCAGTGCCTTTAACCTCCTCTTTGGCACAGCTTGCAATTTCTGTGCAAGATGAACAGGAATACGGAGAACCAATGAGAGACTAGCTGTAGGTGTCTGCACGGGCAAATGTAACGCTCATTGCCGACCAGGAAGAGGAATTAACCAAAGGCTCAGCGTGCCCTGCCGGAAAAAGATTAGGGCCTGAAGCAATCCTGCGGTTTTGTGCCCAGCTCACAAGAAAGCGAGTTGAAGAAAGGAGCTCAGGGGCACTGTAATTCACAAACCTGCAGAGTTATAAATGACAGCTATCCTCCAAAAATATATTGAAGTAAGCCTGCGAAGGGGATTTGAAAGCGGGGCAGAGTTTCAGGAAAACCATTGCAGGGCGTAGACTGGAATTGCCCTGAAAGCATAGGAAAAGAGGCAGAACGTCAACAATGATGCACTTGGACAAAAAGGGCGTATGCGTTTTTTCCTGAATATATTCAGGAAAAAACGCATACGCCCTTTTTGGCCAACCAAGCAAGCCCGTAAAGGAAATCTGCACTACAATGAAGTCTCACTGCCCCCCGGGCAAAAGGGCCATCTGAAAAAAGTGTAAAATCCAGAAAGGTAGGACAGGATATGGAGAACAGGGAGCCTTGTTATGCTGATTGGCAGGATGTAAATTGTGAACAGCCACCCTGGAGAAGTGTATGGTGTTTCCTGAAACACGTAAGAAATAAAGCAACACAGCCTATGGCAATTGAACTTATGGTCCTATTGCTTAGGGAAATTAAAATCAAAAACAGAGAGCCACCCCAAAATTTGGGACGGCTGTGTTCCCAAGAAGCTCGTCTACAGTACCAGGTAAATATCCCAGAAAGCAAAAAATGGATAAAGAAGTTGCGGCACGTACGTGCAATGCAATATCTCTCAGCAATGAAATCTCTGTAATCAGGCCCGTAGCGGCATTGTGAGTGGATGCAGGTACGGTGATTCTACGTGAACTACGTCACACAGAAAAAGAAACATCATAAGATATCACTAATACACGGAATGTAAACTTGACTACACATGAACTGAATTACAAAACAGAACAGGGACTCAAATTTAGAAAACCACCTAGTGCTTGGTTATGGGGAAAGGTGCCTTAGGGTGCTGCATAAAACCAGGGACTGAAATTAGCACAGATAACATTCCATAACCCAAATATGTAATAGACAAGACCTACACATTGCTCAACGAAATGGACTCAACACCACATATCCAACGCCTAGGAATATACCTGACTAGGAAAAATCTTAAAACCCATGGATATATATGTCTCCGTAAGAGAATGAAGCGTATGTACAGCGGCATAAACGCAGCAGTGAAAATCCGATAAATCCCATTATCAAAATAAATTTCAAAACAATACACAAAGACAGTGAAATAGAGAGCAATTCTTAAATAATTCACTCAGGGCATGTGATGCAACCGGGATTTAACACATCTACACCCAGAGCTGGGTGAGACATAAGGCTGGACACTTCAGGCTGATAGCATTGGTGAGTTTCGGTGAGCAAATGCAGACCCTTTGAAATCATACTGCATGGTACCTATTCCATGGGTCCCAACTCTTCAGGTTCAAGGGATTATTCCTCCAGCTAAAACATGCATGGGAAACCCACAGTATGGTTCACCGTGTGATTGGGAAACGATTTAAAATGCATCTCAGTTTTCGTATCCTGGTCCTCGGGTTCACCATTCCAGATGCTTTACTAACAATCTCCCCGCTTGGACAGTCAGTGCCTTTAACCTCGTATTTGGCACAGCTTGCAATTTCTGTGCAAGATGAACAGGAATAGGAGAAGCAATGTGAGACTAGATGTAGGTGTCTGCACGGGCAAATGTAACGCACATTTCCCACCAGGAAGAGGAATTAACCAAAGGCTCAGCATGCCCTGCCGGAAACAGATTAGGGCCTGAAGCAATCCTGCGGTTTTGGGCTCAGCTCACCAGAAAGCGAGTTGAAGAAAGGAGCCCAGGGGCACTGTAATTCACAAACCTGCAGAGTTATAAATGACAGCTATCCTCCAAAAATATATTGAAGTAAGCCTGCGAAGGGGACTGGAAAGCGGGGCAGAATTTCCGAAAAACGATTGCAGGGGGTAGACTGGAATTGCCCAGAAAGCATAGGAAAAGAGGCAGAACGTCGACAATGATGCACTTGGCCAAAAAGGGCGTATGCGTTTTTTCCTGAATATATTCAGGAAAAAACGCATACGCACTTTTTGGCCAACCAAGCAAGCCTGTAAAGGAAATCTGCACTACAATGAAATCTCACTGCCCCCCGGGCAAAACTGCCATCTGAAAAAAGTGTAAAATCCAGAAAGGTAGGACAGGATATGGAGAACAGGGAGCCTTGTTATGCTGATTGGCAGGATGTAAATTGCCAGCAGCCACCCTGGAGAAGTGTATGGTGTTTCCTGAAACACGTAAGAAACAAAGCAACACAGCCTATGGCACTTCCACTTATGGTCCTATAGCTTACGGAAATTAAAATCAAAAACAGACAGCCACCCCAATATTTGGGACGGCTGTGTTCCCAAGAAGCTCGTCTACAGTACCAGGTAAATATCCCAGAAAGCAAAAATGGATAAAGAAGTTGTGGCACGTACGTGCAATGCAATATCACTCAGCAATGAAATCTGTGTCATCAGGCCCGTAGCGGCATAGTGAGTGGATACAGGTACGGTGCTTCTACGTGAACTACGTCACACAGAAAACGAAACATCATAAGATATCACTAATACACGGAATGTAAACTTGACTACACATGAACTGAATTACAAAACAGAACAGGGTCTCAAATTTAGAAAACCAACTAGTGCTTGCTTATGGGGAAAGGTGCCTTGGGGTGCTGCATAAAACCAGAGACTGAAATTAGCACAGATAACATTCCATAAGCCAAATATGTAATAGACAAGACCTACTCCTTGCTCAACGAAATGGACCCAACACCACATATTCAACGCCTAGGAATATACCTGACTAGGAAGAATCTTAAAACCCATGGATATATATGTCTCCGTAAGAGAATGAAGCGTATGTACAGCGGCATAAACGCAGCAGTGAAAATCCGATAAATCCCATTATCAAAATAAATTTCGAAATCAAACACA
The DNA here is from genome assembly GCF_963924675.1 of Phocoena phocoena. NCBI lineage: Eukaryota > Metazoa > Chordata > Mammalia > Artiodactyla > Phocoenidae > Phocoena > Phocoena phocoena. The sequence continues at coordinate 242,861 of NW_027077457.1, forward strand.
AAGACAGTGAAATAGAGAGCAACTCTTAAATAATTCACTCAGGGCATGTGATGCAACCGGGATTGACCAAATCTACACCCAGAGCTGGTTGAGACATAAGGCTGGACACGTCAGGCTGATAGCATTGGTGAGTTTCCGTGAGCAAATGCAGGCCCTTTGAAGTCATACTGCATGGTACCCATTCCATGGGTCAAAACTCTCCAGGTTCAAGGCATTCTTTCTCCAGCTAAAACATGCATGGGAAACCCAGAGTATCGTCCAACGTATGATTGGGAAATGATTTAAAATGCATCTCCGTTTTCGTATCCTGGTCCTCGGGTTCACCATTCCAGATGCTTTACTAACACTCTCCCCGCTTGGAGAGTCTGTGCCTTTAACCTCCTATTTGGCACAGCTTGCAATTTCTGTGCAAGATGAACAGGAATAGGGAGAACCAATGAGAGACTAGCTGTAGGTGTCTGCACGGGCAAATGTAACGCTCATTGCCCACCAGGAAGAGGAATTAAACAAAGGCTCAGCGTGCCCTGCTAGAAACAGATTAGGGCCTGAAGCAATCCTGCGGTTTTGTGCCCAGCTCACAAGAAAGCGAGTTGAAGAAAGGAGCTCAGGGGCACTGTACTTCACAAACCTGCAGAGTTATAAATGACAGCTATCCTCCAAAAATATATTGAAGTAAGCCTGCGAAGGGGACTTGAAAGCAGGGCAGAATTTCAGGAAAACGATTGCAGGGGGTAGACTGGAATTGCCCTGAAAGCATAGGAAATGAGGCAGAACGTCGACAATGATGCACTTGGCCAAAAAGGGCGTATGCGTTTTTTCCTGAATATATTCAGGAAAAAACGCATACGAACTTTTTGGCCAAACAAGCAAGCCTGTAAAGGAAATCTGCACTACAATGAAGTCTCACTGCCCCCCGGGCAAAAGGGCCATCTGAAAAAAGTGTAAAATCCAGAAAGGTAGGACAGGATATGGAGAACAGGGAGCCTTGTTATGCTGATTGGCAGGATGTAAATTGCCAGCAGCCACCCTGGAGAAGTGTATGGTGTTTCCTGAAACACGTAAGAAACAAAGCAACACAGCCTATGGCACTTCCACTTATGGTCCTATATCGTACGGAAATTAAAATCAAAAACAGACAGCCACCCCAATATTTGGGACGGCTGTGTTCAGAAGAAGCTCGTCTACAGTATCAGGTAAATATCCCAGAAAGCAAAAAATGGAAAAGAAGTTGTGGCACGTACGTACAATGCAATATCACTCAGCAATGAAATCTGTGTCATCAGGCCCGTAGCGGCATAGTGAGTGGATGCAGGTACGGTGATTCTACGTGAACTACGTCACACAGAAAAAGAAACATCATAAGATATCACTAATACACGGAATGTAAACTTGACTACACATGAACTGAATTACAAAACAAAACAGGGTCTCAAATTTAGAAAACCAACTAGTGCTTGCTTATGGGGAAAGGTGCCTTGGAGTGCTGCATAAAACCAGAGACTGAAATTAGCACAGATAACTTTCCATAAGCCAAATATGTAATAGACAAGTCCTACTCCTTGCTCAACGAAATGGACCCAACACCACATATTCAACGCCTAGGAATATACCTGACTAGGAAGAATCTTAAAACCCATGGATATATATGTCTCCGTAAGAGAATCAAGCGTGTGTACAGCGGCCGAAACGCAGCAGGGAAAATCCGATAAATCCCATTATCAAAATAAATTTCGAAAACAAAACACAAAGACAGTGAAATAGAGAGCAATTCTTAAATAATTCACTCAGGGCATGTGATGCAACCGGGATTGACCACATCTACACCCAGAGCTGGTTGAGACATAAGGCTGGACACGTCAGGCTGACAGCATTGGTGAGTTTCCGTGAGCAAATGCAGGCCCTTTCAAGTCATACTGCATGGTACCCATTCCATGGGTCAAAACTCTCCAGGTTCAAGGCATTCTTTCTCCAGCTAAAACATGCATGGGAAACCCAGAGTATCGTCCAACGTATGATTGGGAAATGATTTAAAATGCATCTCCGTTTTCGTATCCTGGTCCTCGGGTTCACCATTCCAGATGCTTTACTAACACTCTCCCCGCTTGGAGAGTCTGTGCCTTTAACCTCCTCTTTGGCACAGCTTGCAATTTCTGTGCAAGATGAACAGGAATAGGGAGAACCAATGAGAGACTAGCTGTAGGTGTCTGCACGGGCAAATGTAACGCTCATTGCCCACCAGGAAGAGGAATTAAACAAAGGCTCAGCGTGCCCTGCTAGAAACAGATTAGAGCCTGAAGCAATCCTGCGGTTTTGTGCCCAGCTCACAAGAAAGCGAGTTGAAGAAAGGAGCTCAGGGGCACTGTACTTCAGAAACCTGCAGAGTTATAAATGACAGCTATCCTCCAAAAATATATTGAAGTAAGCCTGCGAAGGGGACTTGAAAGCAGGGCAGAATTTCAGGAAAACGATTGCAGGGGGTAGACTGGAATTGCCCTGAAAGCATAGGAAATGAGGCAGAACGTCGACAATGATGCACTTGGCCAAAAAGGGCGTATGCGTTTTTTCCTGAATATATTCAGGAAAAAACGCATACGAACTTTTTGGCCAAACAAGCAAGCCTGTAAAGGAAATCTGCACTACAATGAAGTCTCACTGCCCCCAGGGCAAAAGGGCCATCTGAAAAAAGTGTAAAATCCAGAAAGGTAGGACAGGATATGGAGAACAGGGAGCCTTGTTATGCTGATTGGCAGGATGTAAATTGCCAGCAGCCACCCTGGAGAAGTGTATGGTGTTTCCTGAAACACGTAAGAAACAAAGCCACACAGCCTATGGCACTTCCACTTATGGTCCTATATCGTACGGAAATTAAAATCAAAAACAGACAGCCACCCCAATATTTGGGACGGCTGTGTTCAGAAGAAGCTCGTCTACAGTATCAGGTAAATATCCTAGAAAGCAAAAAATGGAAAAGAAGTTCTGGCACGTACGTACAATGCAATATCACTCAGCAATGAAATCTGTGTCATCAGGCCCGTAGCGGCATAGTGAGTGGATGCAGGTACGGTGATTCTACGTGAACTACGTCACACAGAAAAAGAAACATCATAAGATATCACTAATACACGGAATGTAAACTTGACTACACATGAACTGAATTACAAAACAAAACAGGGTCTCAAATTTAGAAAACCAACTAGTGCTTGCTTATGGGGAAAGGTGCCTTGGAGTGCTGCATAAAACCAGAGACTGAAATTAGCACAGATAACTTTCCATAAGCCAAATATGTAATAGACAAGTCCTACTCCTTGCTCAACGAAATGGACCCAACACCACATATTCAACGCCTAGGAATATACCTGACTAGGAAGAATCTTAAAACCCATGGATATATATGTCTCCGTAAGAGAATCAAGCGTGTGTACAGCGGCCGAAACGCAGCAGGGAAAATCCGATAAATCCCATTATCAAAATAAATTTCGAAAACAAAACACAAAGACAGTGAAATAGAGAGCAATTCTTAAATAATTCACTCAGGGCATGTGATGCAACCGGGATTGACCACATCTACACCCAGAGCTGATTGAGACATAAGGCTGGACACTCCAGGCTGATAGCATTGGTGAGTTTCGGTGAGCAAATGCAGACCCTTTGAAGTCATACTGCATGGTACCCATTCCATGGGTCCCAACTCTCCAGGTTCAAGGCATTCTTCCTGCAGCTAAAACATGCATGGGAAACCCAGAGTATCGTCCACCGTGTGATTGGGAAACGATTTAAAATGCATCTCAGTTTTCGTATCCTGGTCCTCGGGTTCACCATTCCAGATGCTTTACTAACACTCTCCCCGCTTGGAGAGTCAGAGCCTTTAACCTCCTCTTTGGCACAGCTTGCAATTTCTGTGCAAGATGAACAGGAATACGGAGAACCAATGAGAGACTAGCTGTAGGTGTCTGCACGGGCAAATGTAACGCTCATTGCCCACCAGAAAGAGGAATTAAACAAAGGCTCAGTGTGCCCTGCTGGAAACAGATTAGGGCCTGAAGCAATCCTGCGGTTTTGTGCCCAGCTCACAAGAAAGCGAGTTGAAGAACGAGCTCAGGGGCACTGTAATTCATAAACCTGCAGACTTATAAATGACAGCTATCCTCCAAAAATATATTGAAGTAAGCCTGCGAAGGGGACTTGAAAGCGGGGCAGAATTTCAGGAAAACGATTGCACGGGGTTGACTGGAATTGCCCTGAAAGCATAGGAAAAGAGGCAGAACGTCGACAATGATGCACTTGGCCAAAAAGGGCGTATGCGTTTTTTCCTGAATATATTCAGGAAAAAACGCATACGCCCTTTTTGGCCAACCAAGCAAGCCTGTAAAGGAAATCTGCACTACAATGAAGTCTCACTGCGCCCCGGGCAAGAGGGCCATCTGAAAAAAGTGTAAAATCCAGAAAGGTAGGACAGGATATGGAGAACAGGGAGCCTTGTTATGCTGATTGGCAGGATGTAAATTGCCAACAGCCACCCTGGAGAAGTGTATGGTGTTTCCTGAAACACGTAAGAAACAAAGCAACACAGCCTATGGCACTTGCACTTATGGTCTTATAGCTTACGGAAATTAAAATCAAAAACAGACAGGCACCCCAATATTTGGGACGGCTGTGTTCACAAGAAGCTCGTCTACAGTATCAGGTAAATATCCCAGAAAGCAAAAAATGGATAAAGAAGTTGTGGCACGTACGTACAATGCAATATCACTCAGCAATGAAATCTGTGTCATCAGGCCCGTAGCGGCATAGTGAGTGGATGCAGGTACGGTGATTCTACGTGAACTACGTCACACAGAAAAAGAAACATCATAAGATATCACTAATACACGGAATGTAAACTTGACTACACATGAACTGAATTACAAAACAGAACAGGGTCTCAAATTTAGAAAACCAACTAGTGCTTGCTTATGGGGAAAGGTGCCTTGGGGTGCTGCATAAAACCAGAGACTGAAATTAGCAGAGATAACTTTCCATAAGCCAAATATGTAATAGACAAGACCTACTCCTTGCTCAACGAAATGGACCCAACACCACATATTCAACGCCTAGGAATATACCTGACTAGGAAGAATCTTAAAACCCATGGATATATATGTCTCCGTAAGACAATCAAGCGTGTGTACAGCGGCCGAAACGCAGCAGTGAAAATCCGATAAATCCTATTATCAAAATAAATTTCGAAAACAAAACACAAAGACAGTGAAATAGAGAGCAATTCTTAAATAATTCACTCAGGGCATGTGATTCAACCGGGATTGACCACATCTACACCCAGAGCTGGTTGAGACATAAGGCTGGACACTTCAGGATGATAGCATTGGTGAGTTTCGGTGAGCAAATGCAGACACTTTGAAGTCATACTGCATGGTACCTATTCCATGGGTCCCAACACTTCAGGTTCAAGGGATTCTTCCTCCAGCTAAAACATGCATGGGAAACCCACAGTATGGTCCACCGTGTGATTGGGAAACGATTTAAAATGCATCTCAGTTTTCGTATCCTGGTCCTCGGGTTCACCATTCCAGATGCTTTACTAACACTCTCCCGGCTTGGAGAGTCAGTGCCTTTAACCTCCTCTTAGGCACAGCTTGCAATTTCTGTGCAAGATGAACAGGAATAGGGAGAACCAATGAGAGACTAGCTGTAGGGGTCTGCACGGGCAAATGTAACGCTCATTGCCCACCAGGAAGAGGAATTAAACAAAGGCTCAGTGTGCCCTGCTGGAAAAAAATTAGGGCCTAAAGCAATCCTGCGGTTTTCTGCCCAGCTCACAAGAAAGCGAGTTGAAGAAAGGAGCTCAGGGGCACTGTAATTCACAAACCTGCAGAGTTATAAATGACAGCTATCCTCCAAAAATATATTGAAGTAAGCCTGCGAAGGGGACTTGAAAGCGGGGCAGAATTTCAGGAAAACGATTGCAGGGGGTAGACTGGAATTGCCCTGAAAGCATAGGAAAAGAGGCAGAACGTCGTCAATGATGCACTTGGCCAAAAAGGGCGTATGCGTATTTTCCTGAATATATTCAGGAAAAAACGCATACGCACTTTTTGGCCAACCAAGCAAGCCTGTAAAGGAAATCTGCACTACAATGAAGTCTCACTGCCCCCCGGGCAAGAGGGCCATCTGAAAAAAGTGTAAAATCCAGAAAGGTAGGACAGGATATGGAGAACAGGGAGCCTTGTTATGCTGATTGGCAGGATGTAAATTGCCAACAGCCACCCTGGAGAAGTGTATGGTGTTTCCTGAAAAATGTAAGAAATAAAGCAACACAGCCTATGGCAATTGCACTTATGGTCCTATTCCTAAGGGAAATTAAAATCAAAAACAGAGAGCCACCCCACAGTTTGGGACGGCTGTGTTCCCAAGAAGCTCGTGTACAGTACCAGGTAAATATCCCAGAAAGCAAAAAATGGATAAAGAAGTTGTGGCACGTACGTGCAATGCAGTATCACTCAGCAATGAAATCTGTGTCATCAGGCCCATAGCGGCATAGTGAGTGGATGCAGGTACGGTGATTCTACGTGAACTACGTCACACAGAAAAAGAAACATCATAAGATATCACTAATACACGGAATGTAAACTTGACTACACATGAACTGAATTACAAAACAGAACAGGGTCTCAAATTTAGAAAACAAACTAGTGCTTGCTTATGGGGAAAGGTGCCTTGGGGTGCTGCATAAAACCAGAGACTGAAATTAGCACAGATAACATTCCATAAGCCAAATATGTAATAGACAAGACCTACTCCTTGCTCAACGAAATGGACTCAACACCACATATTCAACGCCTAAGAATATACCTGACTAGGAAGAATCTTAAAACCCATGGATATATATGTCTCTGTAAGAGAATCAAGCGTGTGTACAGCGGCCGAAACGCAGCAGTGAAAATCCGATAAATCCCATTATCAAAATAAATTTCGAAAACAAAACACAAAGACAGTGAAATAGAGAGCAATTCTTAAATAATTCACTCAGGGCATGTGATGCAACCGGGATTGACCACATCTACACCCACAGCTGGTTGAGACATAAGGCTGGACACTTCAGGCTGATAGCATTGGTGAGTTTCGGTGAGCAAATGCAGACCCTTTGAAGTCATACTGCATGGTACCTATTCCATGGGTCCCAACACTTCAGGTTCAAGGGATTCTTCCTCCAGCTAAAACATGCATGGGAAACCCACAGTATGGTCCACCGTGTGATTGGGAATCGATTTAAAATGCATCTCAGTTTTCGTATCCTGGTCCTCGGGTTCACCATTCCAGATGCTTTACTAACACTCTCCCCGCTTGGAGAGTCAGTGCCTTTAACGTCCTGTTTGGCACAGCTTGCAATTTCTGTGCAAGATGAACAGGAATAGGGAGAACCAATGAGAGACTAGCTGTAGGTGTCTGCACGGGCAAATGTAATGCTCATTTCCCACCAGGAAGGGGAATTAACCAAAGGCTCAGCGTGCCCTGCTGGTAACAGATTAGTGCCTGAAACAATCCTGTGGTTTTGTGCCCAGCTCACAAGAAAGCGAGTTGAAGAAAGGAGCTCAGTGGCACTGTAATTCACAAACCTGCAGAGTTATAAATGACAGCTATCTTCCAAAAGTATATTGAAGTAAGCCTGCGAAGGGGACTTGAAAGCGGGGCAGAATTTCAGGAAAACGATTGCAGGTGGTAGATTGGAATTGCCCTGAAAGCATAGGAAAAGAGGCACAAAGTGGACAATGATGCACTTGGCCAAAAAGGGCGTATGCGTTTTTTCCTGAATATATTCAGGAAAAAACGCATATGCACTTTTTGGCCAACCAAGCAAGACTGTAAAGGAAATCTGCACTACAATGTAGTCTCACTGCCCCCCTGGCAAAGGGCCATCTGAAAAAAGTGTAAAATCCAGAAAGGTAAGACAGGATATGGAGAACAGGGAGCCTTGTTATGCTGATTGGGATGATGTAAATTACCAACAGCCACCCTGGAGAAGTGTATGGTGTTTCCTGAAACACGTAAGAAATAAAGGAACACAGCTTATGGCAATTGCACTTATGGTCCTCTTGCTTAGTGAAATTAAAATCAAAAACAGAGATCCACCCCAAAATTTGGGACGGCTGTGTTCCCAAGAAGCTCGTCTACAGTACCAGGTAAATATCCCAGAAAGCAAAAAATGGATAAAGAAGTTGTGGCACGTACGTGCAATGCAATATCACTCAGCAATGAAATCTGTGTCATCAGGCCCGTAGCGGCATAGTGAGTGGATGCAGGTACGGTGATTCTACGTGAACTACGTCACACAGAAATAGAAACATCATAAGATATCACTAATACACGGAGTGTAAATTTAACTACACATGAACTGAATTACAAAACAGAACAGGGTCTCAAATTTAGAAAACCAACTAGTGCTTGCTTATGGGGAAATGTGCGTTGGGATGCTGCATAAAACCAGAGAGTGAAATTAGCACAGATAACTTTCCATAAGCCAAATATGTAATAGACAAGACCTACTCCTTGCTCAACGAAATGGACTCAACACCACATATTCAACGCCTAGGAATATACCTGACTAGGAAGAATCTTAAAACCCATGGATTTATATGTCTCCGTAAGAGAATCAAGTGTGTGTACAGCGACATAAACGCAGCAGGGAAAATCTGATAAATCCTATTATCAAAATAAATTTCAAAAACAAAACACAAAGACAGTGAAATAGAGAGCAATTCTTAAACAATTCACTCAGGGCCTGTGATGCAACCGGGATTGACCACATCTACACCCACAGCTGGTTGAGACATAAGGCTGGACACTTCAGGCTGATAGCATTGGTGAGTTTCGGTGAGCAAATGCAGACCCTTTGAAGTCATACTGCATGGTACCCATTCCATGGGTCCCAACTCTCCAGGTTCAAGAGATTCTTCCTCCAGCTAAAACATGCATGGGAAACCCAGAGTATCGTCCACCGTGTGATTGGGAAATGATTTAAAATGCATCTCAGTTTTCGTATCCTGGTCCTCGGGTTCACCATTCCAGATGCTTTACTAACACTCTCCCCGCTTGGAGAGTCAGTGCCTTTAACCTCCTCTTTGGCACAGCTTGCAATTTCTGTGCAAGATGAACAGGAATAGGGAGAACCAATGAGAGACTAGCTGTAGTTGTCTGCACGGGCAAATGTAATGCTCATTTCCCACCAGGAATAGGAATTAACCAAAGGCTCAGCGTGCCCTGCTGGAAAGAGATTAGTGCCTGAAGCAATCCTGCGTTTTTGTGCCCAGCTCACAAGAAAGCGAGTTGAAGAAAGGAGCTCAGGGGCACTGTAATTCACAAACCTGCAGAGTTATAAATGACAGCTATCCTCCAAAAATATATTGAAGTAAGCCTGCAAAGGGGACTTGAAAGCGGGGCAGAAATTCAGGAAAACGATTGAAGGGTTAAACTGGAATTGCACTTAAAGAATAGGAAAAGAGGCAGAACGTCGATAATGATGCACTTGTCCAAAAAGTGCAGATGCTTTTTTCCTTAAATATATTAAGGAAAAAACGCATACGCACTTTTTGGCCAACCAAGCAAGCTTGTAAATAAACCTGCACTACAATGAAGTCTCAGTGCCCCCCAGGGCAAAAGGGCCATTTAAAAAAATTGTAAAATCCAGAAACGGAGGACAGGCAATGGAAAACAGGGATCCTTATTATGCTGATGCATATGATGTAAATTGCCGACAGCCATTCTGGAGAAGTGTTATGTGTTTCCTGTAACACGTAAGAAACAAAGCAACACAGCCTATGGCACTTCCACTTATGGTCCTACAGCTTAGGGAAATTAAAATCAAAAACACCCAGCCACCTCAAAGTTTGGGACCTCTCTGTTCACAAGAACCTCGTTTACAGTACAAGGTAAATATCTCAGAGAGCAAACAATGGATAAAGAAGTTGTGGTACGTACGTACAATGGAATATCACTCAGCAATGAAATCTGTGTCATCAGGCCCATAACGGCATAGTGAGTGGATTCAGGTATGGTGATTCTACGTGAAATAAGTCACACATAAAAAGAAACATCATAAAATATCAGTAATACACAGTATGTAAACTTGACTATACATGAACTGAATTACAAAACAGAACAGTCTCAAATTTAGAAAACCAACTTGTGCTTTCTTATGGAGAAAGGTGCGTTGGCGTGCTGCATAAAACCAGAGACTGAAATTAGCACAGATACTGTTCCATAAGCCAAATATGTAATAGACAAGACCTACTCCTTGCTCAACGAAATGGACTCAACACCACATATTCAACGTCTAGGAATATACCTGACTAGGAAGAATCTTAAAACCCGTGGATATTTATGTCTCCGTAAGAGAATCAAGAGTGTGTACAGCGGCATTAACGCAGCAGTGAAAATCCGATAAATCCCAGTGTCAAAAAAAAATTTCAAAAACAAAACACAATGACAGTGAAATAGAGAGCAATTGTTAAATAACTCACACATGGCATGTGATGCAACCTGGTTTACCACATCTACACCCAGAGCTGGGTGAGAGATAAGGCTGGACCCTTTGGGCTGATAGCATTGGTGAGGTTCAGTGAGCAAATGCAGACCCTTTGATGTCATACTGCCTGGTACCCATTCCATGGTTCCCAACTCTCCAGGTTCTAGGGATTCTTCCTTCTGCTAAAATTTGCATGGGAAACCCAGAGTATGCTCCACCGTGTGACTGGGAAACCTTTTTACATGCATGTCTGTTTTCGTCCCCTGGTACTCAGGTTCACCATTCCAGACCCTTTTCTTACACTCTCCCCATTTGGAGAGTCAGTGTCTTTAACCTCCTGTTTGGCACTGTTTGCAATTTCTGCGCAAGATGAACAGGAATACGGAGAACCAATGGGAGACTATCTGTAGGTGTGTGCACGGGCAAATATTTTTTTTAACATCTTTATTGGGGTATAATTGCTTTACAATGGTGTGTTAGTTTTTGCTTTATAACAAAGTGAATCAGCCATACATATACATATGCTCCCTGTGTCTTCCCTCTTGTGTCTCCCTCCCTCCCTCTCTCCCCCTTCCACCCCTCCAGGCTGTCCCAACGCCCCGAGCTAATATCCCTGTGCCTTGCGGCTGCTTCCCCCTTGCTATCTACCTTACTACATTTGTTAGTGTGTATATGTCCATGACTCTCTCTCGCCCTGTCAGAACTCACCATTCCCCCTCCCCATATCCTCAATTCCGTTCTCCAGTAGGTCTGCGCCTCTATTCCTGTCTTATCCCTAGGTTCTTCATGACATTTTTTTCCTTTAAATTCCATATATATGTGTTAGCATACGCTATTTGTCTTTTTCTTTCTGACTTACTTCACTCTGTATGACAGACTCTAGGTCTATCCATCTCATTACAAATAACTCAGTTTCATTTCCTTTTAAGGCTGAGTAATATTCCATTGTGTATATGTGCCACATCTTCTTTATCCATTCGTCCGATGATGGGCGCTTAGGTTCTTTCCATCTCCGGGCTATTGTAAATAGAGCTGCAATGAACATTTTGGTACATGACTCTTTTTGAATTTTGGTTTTCTCAGGGTATATGCCCAGTATGCACGGGCAATTTTAACACTCATTTCCCAACAGGAAAAGGAATTAACCAAAGGCTCAGCATGCTGTGCTGGAACAAGATTAGGGCCTGAAGCAATCCTGCGGTTTTGTGGCCAGCTCACAAGAAAGCGAGTTGAGGAAAGGAGCTCAGGGGCACTGTCATTCACATACCTGCAGACTTATAAATGACAGAAATCGTACAAAAATATATTGAATTAAGGCTGCGAAGAGGACTTGAAAGTGGGGCAGAATTGCTGGAATCCGATTTCAGGAGGTAGACGTGAATTGCTCTGAAAGCATAAGAGAAGTGGCAGAACCTCGTCAATGAAGCACTTGGCCAAAAAGGGCATATGCATTTTTTCCAGGGCCATCATTCACGGGAGTAGGAGGCTCCCAGCATGCTCCAGTGGCCAACAGAGGGCCCACGTCGCCAAGGCGATGTGAGCTAGCCAGGCAGGAGTGACCTGACATCAGAGGGCTCACCTCACAGAATGGTAGGGAACCCAGCCAGGATCAGACTCTCCCCAGAGGGCCCACATCACCAAGGTGATGGGAACCAGGCAGGAGTGTCCTCACACCCGTGGGGCCACATCATCAAAAGTTGAGGTACCCAGCACATGTGGCCTCAAACCAGAGGACCCACATCACCATGGGTTTCGGAGTGAGGCAGGCAGGATTAACCTCACAACACATGTCCCATTGTATACAAAAGGTGTGGAAACCAGCAGTTGGATCTTCCTAGCAGGCGGCCCAGAGCACTGAGGCTATGAGATCCAGGCCGGCATGAACTCACAACAGAGGGCCCTCATTGTGATTCTGTAAGCAACCCAGCCGTTGTGACCTCAGAGCAGAAGGCCCACATCCCCATGGGGAAGGGAAACAAGCAGGAGTGTCATCGCAAGAGTGGGCACACATGAAAAAATGTGGGGAGCCCAGCAATTAGTGCCTGATGCCAGAGGGCCCTCATCACCGAGGGGCGGTGGCTCCCAGCCAGCTCTGACTGCTACCAGCAGGGCGACGTCGCCAATGCGGAGTGCGACAACCAGGCAGGAGTGACCTCAGAGCAGAGGGTCAACCTCACAGAAGTGTGAAGAACCAAAGAGGATCAGATTCTCACCAGAGGGCCCACATCACCAAGGGAATGGGAACCAGGCAGGAGTGTCCTCACACTAGTGGGGCCACATCACCGAAAAGTGAGGGACCCAGCACACGTGGCCTCAAACCAGAGGACACACATCACAAGGGAGCTGGGATTGAGGCAGGCAGGAGGAGCCTCAAAACAGAGGGACCATAGAATTAAAGAGGTGAAGAATCCCGCAGTTGGAACCTCCCAGCAGGCGGCCAGGAGCAGCGAGACTATGGGATCCAGGCCGGAGTGATCTCACACCAGAGGGCCGTCATCATGAAACTGTGAGCAACCTAGGCGTTGGGATCTCAGAGCAGAAGGCCCACATTCCCATGGGGTTGGGAACCTGTCAGAAGTGTACTCGCACCACAGGGCACACATCAGAGAATTTAGGGAACCCAGGAGTTAGGGCCTGACGCCAGAGGGCCCTCATTACCAAGGGGAGGAGACTCCAATCAGGCACCAACACCCAACTGAGGTCCCACGTCGCCAAGGTGACGTGTGACAGCCAGGTAGGAGTGACCTCACCGCAGAGGGCCTACCTCACAGAAGGGTGAGGAACACAGCCAGGATAAGACTCTCACCAGAGGGCCCACATCACCAAGGTGATCAGAACCAGGCAGGAGAGTCTTCACACCAGTGTGGCCACATCATAGAAAGGTGAGGAACCCAGCACATGTGGCCTAAACAAGAAGACCCACATCTCCAAGGGGCTCGGAATGAGGCAGGCAGGAGTAGCCTCATAACACAGGGCCCATAGAATAAAAAAGCTGAGGAATCCAGCAATGGGAACCTCCCAGCAGGCGGCCAAGAGCACCAAGTCTATGCGATTCAGGCCGCAGTAAACTCACAGCAGAGGGTCCACATCATGAAAATGCGAGCAACCCAGCCATTTGGACCTCAGAGCAGAAGGTCCACATCCCCAAGGTGTTGGGAGCATGGCAGGAGTGTCCTCGCACCACTTAGCACATATCAGAAAATGTGGGTACCCAGCAGTTAGGGCCTGACACCAGAGGGCCCTCATCACTGAGGGGAGGAGGCTCCCAGCATGTTCCAACTACCACAAGAGGGCCCATGTCGCCAAGGCGGGGTGTGCCAGCCAGGCAGGAGTGACCTCACAGCAGACGGCCCACCTCAAAGAAGTGTGAGGAACCCAACCAGGATCAGACTCTCACCAGAGGGCCCATATCACCAAGGGGACGGGAACCAGGCACGAGTGTCCTCACACCAGTGGGGCCACATCACTAAAAGATGAGGAAACTGGCACATGTGGCCACAAACCAGAGGACCTATATCACCAAGGGGCTGGGAGTGACACAGGCAGGAGGAGCCTCCCAACACAGGGCCCAAAGAATAAAAAAGGTGAGGAACCCAGCAGTTGGAACTTCCCAGCAGGCGGCCCAGAGTACAGAGGCTATGGGATCTAGGAATGAGTGAACTAACACCAGAGAGCTAACATCAGGAAACTGTGAGCAACCCAGTCGTTGGAACCTCAGAGCAGAAGGCCCATATCGCCATGGGGATGGGAACATTTCACGAGTGTCCTGGCATCACTGGGCTCACATCAGAAAACCTGGGGAGCCCAGCAGTTAGAGCCTGACGCCAGAGGGACCTCATCACCGAGGACAGGAGTCTCCAAAAGGATCGAACTGCCACCAGAGGGCCGACGTCACCAAGGCAATGGGAGCAAGCCAGGCAGGAGTTACCTCAGAGCACAGGGCCCACCTCACAGAACGGTAAGGAACCCAGCCAGGATCAGACTCTCACCAGAGGGGCCACATCACCAAGGGGCTGGGAAACAGGCACGAGTGTCCTCACACCATTGGGGCCACATCATCGAAAGGTGAGGGACCCAGCACACGTGGCCTCACACCAGAGGACACACATCACAACGGGGCTGGGATTGAGGCAGGCAGGAGGAGCCTCAAAACAGAGGGCCCATAGAATAAAAAAGGTGAGGAATCCCGCAGTTGGAACCTCCCAGCAGGCGCCCAGGAGCAGCAAGCCTATGGGATCTAGGCCGGAATGAACGCACATCAGAGGGCCCTCATCATGAAACTGTGAGCACCCCAGCCTTTGGGACCTCAGAGCAGAAGGCCCAAATTCCCATGTGGTTGGGAACCTGACAGGAGTGTACTCGCACCACAGGTCGCACATCTGCAAATTTTGGGAGCCCAGGAGTTAGGGTCTGACGCAAGAGGGCCCTCATTACCGAGGGACGGAGACTCGCAGCAGACACCAACTCCCAACTGAGGGCCCACGTCACCAAGGTGATGTGTGCCAGCCAGGCAGGAGTGACCTCACCGCAGAGGGCCTACCTCACAGAAGGGTGAGGAAACCAGCCAGGATAAGACTCTCACCAGAGGGCCCACATCACCAAGGGGATCGGAACCAGGCAGGAGGGTCCTCACACAAGTGTGGCCACATTATAGAAAGGTGAGGAACCCAGAACATGTGGCCTAAAACAGGGGACCCACATCTCCAAGGGGCTAGGAGTGAGGCAAGCAGGAGTATCCTCACAAAACAGAGCCCACAGAATAAAAGTTGTGAGGAATCCAGCAGTTGGAACCGGCCAGTAGGCCGCCCAGAGCACAGAGTCTATGGGATCCAGGCCACAGCAAACTCACAGCAGAGGTCCCACATCATGAAACTGTGAGCAACCCAGCGGATGGGACCTCAGAGCAGAAGGCCCACATCCCTATGGGGATGGGAACCTGACAGGAGTGTCCTCGGCCCACTTCCACGAATCAGAAAATGTGGGAACCCAGCAGTTAGGACCTGAGGCCAGAGGACCCTCATCACCGAGGGGAGGAGGCTCCCAGCAGGCTCCAACTGCCACCATAAGGCCGATGTCACCAAGGAGGGGTGTGCCAACCAGGCAGGAGTGACCTCAGAGCAGAAAGCCCACCTCACAGAAGTGTGAGGAACCCAACAAGGATCAGACTGTCACCAGAGGGCCAACATCACCAAGGGAATGGGAACCAGGCAGGAGTGTCCTCACACCAGTGGGGCTACATCACCATAATTTGAGGGACCCAGCACACGTGGCCTCAAACCTGAGGACACACATCACCAAGGGGCTGGGAGTGAGGCAGGCCAGAGGATCCTCAAAACAGAGGGACCATAGAATAAAAAAGGTGAGGAATCCCACAGTTGGAACCTCCGGCAGGCAGCCAGGAGCAGCGAGGCTATGGGATCTAGGCAGGAGTGAACTCACACCAGAGGGCCCTCATCATGAAACTGTGAGCAACACAGCCGTTGGGACCTCAGAGCAGAAGGCTCACATCCCCATGGGGATGGGAACCTGGCAGGAGTGTCCTTGCACCACTTAGCACGAATCAGAAAATGTGGGAACCCAGCAGTTAGGGCCTGAGGCCAGAGGGCCCTCATCACCGAGGGGAGGAGGCTCCCAGCAGGCTCCAACTGCCACCATATGGCCAACGTTGCCAAGGCGGGGTGTGCCAGCCAGGCAGGAGTGACCTCAGAGCAGAGGGCCCACCTCACAGAAGGGTGAGGAACCTAACCAGGATCAGACTCTCACCAGAGGGCCAACATCACCAAGGTGATGGGAACCAGGCAAGACTGTCCTAACAGCAGTGGGGCCAACATCACCAAGGGAATGGGAACCAGGCAAGAGTGTCCTCACACCAGTGTGGCCACATTATAGAAAGGTGAGGAACACAGCACATGTGGCCTCAAACAAGGGGACACACATCACGAAGGGGCTGGGAGTGAGGCATGCAGGAGGAGACGCACAACCGAGGGCCCATAGAATAAAAAAGGTGAGGAATCGAGAAGTTGGAAACTCCAAGCTGGAGGCCCAGAGCACTGACACTATGGGATACAGGCCAGAGTGAACACACAGCAAAGGGCCCACATCATGAAACTGTGAGCAACCCAGCAGTTGGGACCACAGAACAGAAGTCCCACATGCCCATGGGGATGGGAACCTGGCAGGAGTGACTCGCACCACTGGGCACACATCAGAAAATGTGTGGAGCCCAGCACTTAGGGCCTGACACCAGAAGGCCCTCATCACTGAGGGGAGGAGGCCCCAGCACGCTCCAACTGCCACCAGAGGGTCCACGTCGCCAAGGCGACGTGCGCCAGCCAGGCAGGATTGACCTCACAGCAGAGAGCCCACATCATGAAAGTGTGAGCAACCCAGCCGTTAGGACCTCAGAACAGAAGGCCCACACGCTCATGAGGATGGGAACCTGGCAGGAGTGCCCTCGTACCACTTAGCACGTATCAGAAAATGTGGGAACCCCGCCATTAGGGTCTGACGCCAGAGGGCCTCATCACCGCGGGAAGGAGGCTCCCAGCAGGCTCCAACTGCCACCAGGGTGCCGAAGTCAACAAGGCGGGTTGTGCCAGCCAGGCAGGAGTGACCTCAGAGAAGAGGGCTCACCTCACGGATGTGTGAGGAACCCAACCAGGATCAGAGTCTCACCAGAGGACCCACATCACCAAAGGGATGGGAACCAGGCAGGAGTGTCCACACACCAGTGGGGCCACATCATCAAAAGATGAGGAACCCATCACATATGGCCTCAAACCTGAGGACATACATCACCATGTGGCTGGGAGTGAGGCAGGTATCTGGAGGGGCACATTTAACTCTAATTTCCCACCAGGAAGAGGAATTAACCAAAGGCTCAGAGTGCCGTGCCGGACCCTGATTATGGCCTGAAGCAAACCTGCAGTTTTGTGGCCAGCTTACAAGGAAGCGAGTTAAGAAAGGAGCTCAGGGGCACTGTAATTCACAAACCTGCAGAGATAAATGACAGCTATTGGCAAAAATATATCGAAGTAAGTCTGCAAAGAGGACTTGAAAACGAGGCAGAATTGCAGGAATCATATTTCAAGAGGTAGATTGGAATTGCATTTAAAGCATATGAAAAGCGGCAGATCTTTGACAGTGATGCACATGGACAAAAAGTGCGTATACATTTTTCCTGAATATATTCAGGAAAAAACGCATATGAACATTTTGGCCAACCAAGCACTCCAGCAATGGAAATCCACACTACAATGAAGTCACATTTCCCATTCGTCAAAAAGGCCATCTGAATAAAGTGTAAAAACCAGAAACACAGGACAGGCCATGGAGAACAGGGAGCCGTGTTATGCTGATGGGCGGGATGTAAATTGCCAACAGACACTCTGGAGATGTTCATGGTGTATCCTGAAACATCTAAAAAACAAAGCTACAGAGCCTAGGGCACTTCCACTTTTGGCCCTATAGCTTAGGAAAATTAAAATCAACAAGACACAGCCAACACAAAATTTAGGGCTGCTGTGTTTACAAGAACCTCGAGTCCAGTACAAATTAAATATCCCAGAAAGAAAAAAATGGATAAAGAAGTTGTGCTACTTACGTACAACGGAATATCACTCAGCAGTGAAATCAATGTCATCAGGCCTGTAGCAGCAAATTGAGTGGATTTAATTATGATGATTCTAAGAGAAATATGTCACACAAAGAAAGATAATTATCATAAGATATCACTAATAGAGGGAGTGTAAACTTGGCTACACATAAACTGAATTACAAAACCGAACAGAGTCTCACATTTAGATAAAAACCTTATGCTTGCTTAAGGGGAAAGGTGAGTTGGGCTGCTGTATAAAAACAGATTGAAATTAGCACACATACCATTCCATAAGCCAAATACGTAATAAACAAGACCTACTCTTTGCTCAACGAAATAGACTCATCCATGGTGTATCACCTCACACCTATTAGAATGGGCATCATCAGAAAATCTACAAACAACAAATGCTGGAAACGGTGTGGAGATAAGGAATCCTCTTCCACTATTGTTGGGAACGTAAATTGATACAGTCACTGTGGAGAACATTATGGAGTTTCTTATAAAACTAAGAATAGAATTACCATATGATACAGCAATCCCTCTACTGGGCATATACCCAGACAAAACCATAAATCAAAAAGAGACATTCACCACAATGTTCATTGCATCACTATTTACACTATCCAGGAAATGGAAGCAACCTAAATGCCCACAGACAGACGAATGCATAAAGAGTGGTACATATATAAAATGGAATATTACTAAGCCATAAAAAGGAATGAAATTGGGACATTTGTAGAGACGTTGATGGATCTAGAGACTGTCATACAGAGTGAAGTAAGTCAGAAAGAGAAAAACAAATCTTGTATATTAATGCATATATGTGGAACCTAGAAAAATTGTACAGATGAACCGTTTTGCAAGGCAGAAATAGAGCAACACATGTATACAACAAACGTATGGACAACAAGGGGGGAAAGCTGTTGGGGATGGTGGTGGGAGGAGTTGAGATATTGGGATTGGTATGTATACATTTATATGTATAAAGTAGATAACCAAAAACAACCTGCTGTATAAAAATATAAAATTAAATTCAAAATAAAAACATAAAATTAAAAAAAGTAAAACAGAAAAAATATTCTTCCCTTCACATACATGTATTTATATGAATAAATTATTTCCATGCTTATATCTGTAAATACACAAAAGAGGAATAAAATCTACCTTGAACCAAAAACGAAAAAAAGATAAAAAAGAACAGAACCCACCAGTTACACAGAGGAAAACCGTTTCAGGGCACTTGCTCCAATTGCAAACAATTCTGAAGTTGGTCAGTGGTGGGGAATCATCTCCCACTCAGCCAGCATGCTCCTCGCAACAAGCGTCCTCACTGCAAAGCTGGGGGACCGTGCCGAGGTATCTGTGAGTAAACGTGGGCCGAGCCCCAGGCCAGCTGCTGCTGAAATGTTCCCACCCTTCCAAGGCTAAACACCTGAATATGTACAAGGACTTGAAAACCTAGAGGAAGGGCCATGGAGCCACATGAGGGACAGCATGCCAGCCGACTTGGTGCCTGCAGGCCAGCCAGGATGGTCCTGGCCCTGGGTGCTCTTCTGGAAGCTCTCCATTTCCCTGCCTGAGATACCCCTGCTGTCCCGGCCCCCACTGCTTTCTTCCTTCCTCACCTGTGCCCAGGGAGAAATTCCAGCGGCAGGTGTGGGTGACACATCCTCTTCTTTAGCAGGTAGCATCTTGGCAACTGCTGCAGAAAGTCCAGCAGAGCCCCACTCACACTGGGACACCCACAAAGCCGTGGCTTCTCACTCCCTCCCACCAGCCCAGCCCCGAGACTGCTGACAGGGCAGAGAAAATGGCGTCAGGCACAGCTGCAGGGGCTCTTGCTGCCTGGAGCGGTGTTTATATTGATCTCAACCCAGGCACACCTGGGGAGGGCTGGCCGGCACGGTCAGGCTTCCCAAGCCAGCCAATAATCACCCCTCAGGGGCTCACAGTTGCTGAAAATGGAACTTGCTGAATTGGCCAGGTCCAAGGAACAGGTGTGGGCTCCTGAGAGTCAGGATAGACAAGGGGCTGCAGCTCTGGCTTGTTTTCTAATTATATTATCTGGCCCATGAGTGGGAGACAACTTCAAGAAAACCCTCTCCTAATGAGAGGAACCCAGGAGTCAGGGAGAGGAGGGGTGGGTGGTGGTTGGAGACAGAGGCCTGGTGCCCCGGGTGCAGTGGAAGTCTCTGGAAGATCAGGTGGAGGAGGCCGCACAGAGTGATGCCCAGGGTCACAGACCTGTCAGAGCTGCTGTTTGTTAGTTCAAGTCCTGCTCTGAGGTGCTCTGTGTCAGATCTGAGCGACAGGTGAGCTGGGAGTGCTCTGCAATGAGGGCTATGTGCACGGTTCCTGTGTGCCCAGCCCTGCCAAGGTACCTGCAAGGGTAGCTCTGTATCCTGGGAGGGGCCTGACCACGGGAGCCCCATGGACTGCAGAGGACCTGCCCAGGGAATCCCATATCCTGGGAGGGGCCTGAACACGAGAGCCCCGTGGGCTGGGGTGGGGGTAGGGTACCTGCCCAGGTGAGCTCCATATCCTGGGATTGGCCTGACCTCGAGAGCCCCATGGGCTGCTGGAGTGCTGGTAAAGGATGTCAGGACAGTCAGTGAAGCCACTGAGGATATACCTCCAGTAGTTCCTAAATCCTACACCCTGCTGGTCATTCTACCAACCACCAGGACTTGGTATTCTGTATTAGTCTTCACTGATGCCTTCTTTTGTATTCCATTAGTCCCAGAGTCACAAGAAATTTTGGCTTGTGAGTGACAGGACTCAACATACAACTAAAACAATACTTCCAGGCTGTCTTGCCCCAAGGGTTCAAAAATTCCCACACCATCTTTGGGGAAAGCTCAGCTAAAGACCTAAAAGTTCTACCTCTGGAAAAGGAAACACTCCTTCAATATTCAGACGACATTCTGATCACCAGCCCTACTAAGGAGGCCTCAGAACTACCAAGCCAATAAAGGATAGAAGTTGTCCACGAAAAAGCTCAAGTATCACAGACTACGGTGACCTGCCTGGGCTTCATTCTCACAGAAGGTCGGAGAAGCCCATCCCAGGAAAGGGAAGAAACAATTTACAGCCTTACCCCTTTCTGAAACTAGAAGACAGCTTAGGGGTTCCTGGGGAAGCCAGGGTTTCCTGCCTCTGGATCCCTAACTACAGTCTACTAGCTGGGCCTCTATATGAAACACTGAAAGGAAAAGATGATGATCCTTTTGAATAGAATCCAGAAGTGGCCTTTCAAGAATGGAAAGAGCAGTCAATTCAGACCCTTGCCCTGGGACTCCCTAATTTAGCTAAACCCTTTGACCTTTACATTCCTGGTGAAAGGTGAATCGCCATTGGAGTATTAGTGCAAAAACTGGGACCACTTGAAATGGAACAATGCAAGAATGCCATCCAGGTAGGATAAACTATGGTCACCAAGGGGCTTGGCCCACCGCTACATCTGGCCAAGATACTGGTGGTATCTGAAAACCTGGAAATCAGCAGCCCAAAAGGCCACCTCCCTTCTAAGGGAAACGGACCCCACGTGGTGATCCTAACCCCCAACCATGCCCTGAAGTTGCAGGGTTTGCTCCGTGGGCACACTGACCTCGATTGAGGAGGCCCTCCAACTCCAACCTCCAGAGAGATAACCGGGGGCAACGGGGCACCATGACGACCCGTGTGACCATCACTTGACCTGGAGTTTCTCTCATAAAACAACAAGAGTGTGTCCCAAAAGAGTAGACTACTGCTTTCAGTACTTACTGTACCCAGAGGGGAGCTAATAATCTTGGCGGGGGAACCGTATATCATGATGTCACCATAGAAAAGCCTACAGACACCCTGATGATGGTGGCCAATAAGACCGGCTGGACTCCTGTTTACTTCCAAAGGCTCTTGACTCAGTGACCATCATGATCCTTCATCACCACTGACCCTGGACTGTCTGGGAGCTGAGCGGGCAGGATCCTGACACCTGGTGCTGTTTTTACGTTAATTCAGGGGCCTAATGGAAGAAAGCGCAGACTGTTGGTCAGAGCATCTAGGCTGGCAGAAACGGTCAGTCAGAGCATCTAGGCTGGCAGAAACGGTCAGCCTAAGGTGGCCGAACAAATGTGGGGCGGAGTGAAACTGGACCTCACAGCGCCACTGCACATCTCCTTTCTGGACCCTTAAAGGTCATTAGAATCTATAACACTTCCAATACTGGTGCTCAGGTGGACGAGCAGGGAGGCAGGAGGCCTGGGGACAATCAACGTCACCTGGAGGCTGCTGGGGAGAAGTTCTGACCCTCGCCCACGGGTATGAAGCCTCCTAACTCAGCACTCAGCAGTTACAGAAGAAGGGTCTGCACCCGCAGCACTCCAAGAATGAGGAAAGGGACAAAAGGCAGAAGAGAAGTTTGTCCCAGGCAAAGCCCCTTAAAAATGCCTGGGATATAAAAATAGAATCTGGGCAATAAAATAAAGTCTAACCATTTTTATCCTTTGTGCTTTGTCTAATTTCAGGTGCTCCTAGTGTCCCGCATACAGAGGTTCCACACCCGGCACTTCAGACCAGATTTCCTAGAGCAGAATGGCTCGATGACACTTCAGCTCCTGGGGCCCAGTTCAGACTCCGTGACATAGAGCCTGAGCTGCAGCCAACCAGGTCCTCGAGAGCTCAGCCCCCTCCCTCCCAGTGACTCTGACAGGATCTCTACACAGCAGCCCAGCCCACAGCCCACAGGGTAGCACCTCTCCATTCTCTGATCAAAATATAAAGTTTCCTTTGCTTTTGAACCAAACTCAGTCTCGATCTATTGGCTCCAATGACACTGGGCAGGGGGACACTTGTTGGCGTCCACTCTGGAGGATCAGTAACAGAAATTGAGAACATTGTAACTTCAATGAACAGATGTGTGAGCCAAACTGTAATTAACATAGAACAGTGTATAAGGCTCGGGTAAAATAAGATGTTTCTAACACTTCCATTTGATATTTCCATCACTTTCTTATAAGCAAGTTCAGTGAAAAGGTTTGTCTTCTTTGTCAGGTCAATATTAGAGAAACAAAGTGATTTCTTTCCAAGGATGTACATCTAATAATCTTGGTTAAAGCTTCAATCTTGTTTTAAATGCTTTTGCATTGAAAATGATACCTCTCTTTGAGCTCCCCCATTTCTGAGAAGCATAAAATCTTATAATTTATTATTACCAAAGGGAAATGGTAGGAGGAGGGATAAATTAACAGTTTGGGATTAACACATACACACTGCTATGTATGAAATCATCAGCAAGGAACTACTGTATAGCACAGGGAACTACACTCAATATTTTGCAATAACCTATAAGGGGAAATGATCTGAAAAAGAATAGATATTTTTATTGACATCATCCATCAATGACAGTAAAAATGGAATCTAAGGGAAGACAGTGGTGAGTGCTTCTGACCCTGAAGACTTCAATCATCTAAAGTTTGGACTCTGCCTACTTCCCAAGGCCCTTAATGAACATATGTGTAGCCGTAGCTTAAAAAATTCCCCAGTTTGGGTTGCGGACAGACACTGATATTTAAAATCCCCTGGTGTTCTCCTCACATGAATGGGACCCTTCCTACACCTAAAACATGCCTGTCACACCCAGAGGATGGTATACCGTCTGATCGGGAAAAGTTTGGAAAAGGCATCTCATCTCCTCATCTCTTGGTGCTAGGGTTCACCACTCCAGCGTCTTTACTAACAGTCTCCCCACTTGGAGATGTCAGCACTGTCAACATCCTGTTGCATACAGTTTGGAATTTGTCCAGAGGATGAAGCAGAAGGAGGAGGAACAATGAGAGACAAGTCCTAGGTGTTCGGACAGGCACATGCCACTCTAATTTCCAATCAGGAAGACGAATTGACCAAAGGCTAGGGTTGCCCATGGAAACAGAATAGGGCTTGAGGAATCCTGATGCTTTGTGGCCAGTTCCCATAAACACAAGTTGGAAAATGGAACTCAGGGGCACTAAAATTCACGAAACTGCAGAGTTGAAAATATCTATCACTGAAAAATGTCTTGAGGAAAGTCAGAGAAAAGGACTTGTAAGCAACGGAGAATGGCAGGAAAGGGATTGGAAGAGGTAGAAAGGACTCGCCATTAAGCACAAGCAAAGGGGCTGAACATTGCCAACATTGCAGTTGGCCAAAAAGGGTGTATGCGTCTTTTTCTGTATATATTCAAGAAAAGGGCATACACTTTTTTAGCCAACCAAACAGGTGGGCAGTGGAAATCAATACTACAAAACATATCACTTTGCATCTGTCAGAAGAGCCGTCCTCATAAAGTGTAAACACCAGAAATGCAGGACAGGGCAAGGAGAAAAGGGAGCCCTGTGAGTCTTATAGTGGAAATGTATATTGCAAACGGTCACTCTGGATAAGTCTATTGTGTTTACTAAAGCACCTAAAAAATGAGCTACCGAGCACAGGGCACTTGCACTCATGGACGTATATCTTGGGAAAAACAAAAATCGAGAGGACACAGGCACCCCAATGTTTACCACCTCTCTGTTTAAAAGATCCTCGACTAGGTTATAACTTAAATGTATCTGCAGAGAAAAAACGGACAGAGATGTGGTGATTATGTAGAGTGGAATATTACTCAGCCTGGAAATCAATGAAATACGGCCAGTTATAACAACTCCAGAGGAGTTACGTGTGATCATTCGAAGTCACATAATTCAAAAAGAAAAAGACATAAGATATCACTAATACATGGAATGTTAACATGGCTACACATAAACTGAATTACAAAAGAGAAGAGGGTTTCAAATTAAGAAAACCAACTTATGCTTCCTTAAGGGGAAAGGTGAGTTGGGGTGCTACATAAAACCAGAGATTAAAATTAGCACAGATACCATTCCATAAGCCAAATATGTAATAGTCAAGACCTACTCCTTGCTCAACGAAATGGACTCAACACACCATATTCAATGCCTAAGAATATACCGGATTAGTAAGAATCTTAAAACCCATGGGCTTATATGTCTCCGTAAGAGAAACAAGCGCGTGTACAGCAGCATAAACGAAGCAGTGAAAATGCGATAAATCCCATTATTAAAATAAATTTCAAAAACAAAACACAATGACAGTGAAATAGAGAGCAATTCTTAAATAATTCACTCAGGGCATGTGATGCAACCTGGATTTACCACATCTACACCCAGAGCTGGTTGAGACATAAGGCTGGACACTTCAGGCTGATAGCATTGGTGAGTTTCAGTAAACAAATGCAGATCCTTTGAAGTCATACTGCATGGTACCCATTCCAAGAGTCCCAACTCTCCAGGTTCAAGGGATTCTTTCTTCAGCTAAAACATGCGTGGGAAACGCCGAGTATGGTCCACCGTGTGATTGGGAAACGACTTAAAATGCATCTCAGTTTTCGTATCCTGGTCCTCGGGTTCACCATTCCAGAGGGTTTACTAACACTCTCCCCGCGTGGAGAGTCAGTGCCTTTAACCTCCTGTTTGGCACAGCTTGCAATTTCTGCGCAAGATGAACAGGAATAGTGAGAACCAATGAGAGACTAGCTATAGGTATTTGCACGGTCAAATGTAAGGCTCATTTCCCACCAGGAAGAGGAATTAACCAAAGGCTCAGCGTGCCCTGCCAGAAACAGATTAGGGCCTGAAGCAATCCTGCGGTTTTGTGCCCAGCTCACAAGAAAGCGAGTTGAAGAAAGGAGCTCAGGGTCACTGTAATTCACAAACCTGCAGAGTTATAAATGACAGCTATCCTCCAAAAATATATTGAAGTAAGCCTGCGAAGGGGACGTGAAAGCGGGGCAGAATTTCAGGAAAACGATTGCAGGGGGTAGACTGGATTTGCCCAGAAAGCATAGGAAAAGAGGCAGAACGTCGACAATGGTGCACTTGGCCAAAAAGTGCGTATGAATTTTTTCCTGAATATATTCAGGAAAAAACGCATACGCCCTTTTTCACAAACCAAGCAAGCCTGTAAAGGAAATCTGCACTACAATGAAGTCTAACTGCCCCCTGGGCAAAAGGGCCATCTGAGAAAAGTGTAAAATCCAGAAAGTTAGGAAAGGATATGGAGAACAGGGAGCTTGGTTATGCTGATTGGCAGGATGTAAATTGCCAACAGCCATCCTGGAGAAGTGTATGGTGTTTCCTGAAATCCATAAGAAACAAAGCAACACAGCCTATGGCACTTCCACTTATGGTCCCAAAGATTACGGAAATTAAATTCAAAAACAGACAGCCACCCCAATGTTTGGGACGGCTGTGTTCACAAGAAGCTCATCTGCAGTACCAGGTAAATATCCCAGAAAGCAAAAAATGGATAAAGAAGTTGTGGCACGTATGTGCAATGCAATATCACTCAGCAATGAAATCTGTGTCATCAGGCCCGTAGCGGCATAGTGAGTGGATGCAGGTACGGTGATTCTACGTGAACTACGTCACACAGAAAAAGAAACATCATAAGATATCACTAATACACGGAATATAAACTTGACTACACATGAACAGAATTACAAAACAGAACAGGGTCTCAAATTTAGAAAACCAACTAGTGCTTGCTTATGGGGAAAGGTGCGTTGGGGTGCTGCATAAAACCAGAGACTGAAATTAGCACAGATAACATTCCATAAGCCAAATATGTAATAGACAAGACCTACTCCTTGCTCAACGGAATGGACGCAACACCACGTATTCAACGCCTAGGAATATACCTGACTAGGAAGAATCTTAAAACCCATGGATTTATACGTCTCCGTAAGAGAAACAAGCGTGTGTACAGCGCCATAAACGCAGCAGTGAAAATCCGATAAATCCCATTATCAAAATTAATTTCAAAAACAAAACACAAAGACAGTGAAATAGAGAGCAATTCTTAAATAATTCACTCAGGGCATGTGATGCAACCGGGATTGACCACAACTACACCCAGAGCTGGTTGAGACATAAGGCTGGACACTTCAGGCTGATAGCATTGGTGAGTTTCAGTGAGCAAATGCAGACCCTTTGAAGTCATACTGCATGGTACCCATTCCATGGGTCCCAACTCTCCAGGTTCAAAGGATTCTTCCTCTGGCTAAAACATGCATGAGAAACCCAGAGTATCGTCCACCGTGTGATTGGGAAACAATTTAAAATGCATCTCAGTTTTTGTAATCTTGTCCTCGGGTTCACCATTCCAGATGCTTTACTAACAATCTCCCCACTTGGAGAGTCAGTGCCTTTAACCTCGTATTTGGCACAGCTTGCAATTTCTGTGCAAGATGAACAGGAATAGGAGAAGCAATGAGAGACTAGATGTAGGTGTCTGCACGGGCAAATGTAACGCTCATTTACCACCAGGAAGAGGAATTAACCAAAGGCTCAGCGTGCCCTGCGGGAAACAGATTAGGGCCTGAAGCAATCCTGCGGTTTTGGGCCCAGCTCACAAGAAAGCGAATTGAAGAAAGGAGCTCAGGGGCACTGTAATTCACAAACCTGCAGAGTTATAAATGACAGCTATCCTCCAAAAATATATTGAAGTAAGCCTGCGAAGGGGACTGGAAGGCGGGCCAAAATTTTAGGAAAACGATTGCAGGGGGTAGACTGGAATTGCCCTGAAAGCATAGGAAAAGAGGCAGAACGTCGACAATGATGCACTTGGCCAAAAAGGGCGTATGCGTTTTTTCCTGAATATATTCAGGAAAAAACGCATACGCCCTTTTTGGCCAACCAAGCAAGCCTGTAAAGGAAATCTGCACTACAATGAAGTCTCACTGCCCCCCGGGCAAGAGGGCCATCTGAAAAAAGTGTAAAATCCAGAAAGGTAGGACAGGATATGGAGAACAGGGAGCCTTGTTATGCTGATTGGCAGGATGTAAATTGCCAGCAGCCAGCCTGGAGAAGTGTATGGTGTTTCCTGAAACACGTAAGAAACAAAGCAACACAGTCTATGGCACTTCCACTTATGGTCCTATAGCTTACGGAAATTAAAATCAAAAACAGACAGCCACCCCAATATTTGGGACGGCTGTGTTCAC